>NW_027675388.1:322500-477500 GCF_965601325.2 Salmo salar
CCCTCAGTACTGCAGCGTAGAAATCAGAGACCCCTGTTGTATTGAGTCTCTCCGGGCCGCATGATGAAGAGCTGCTGATCCAGCCACAAACCCAATTCAGTTTTCCATAAATGGCACCAAAAAAAAACTATCTTTTAATTTAGCACTTAAAACTTGTTCTTAGGACCAAGCCATAAAAAACTGTATTATAATAATAACTGGTTTACGTTTTAACTACCAACAATTGGTAAAAACTTTCCCCTTTCGGAAACAATGGGACGACCTCAGAGTTGACAAGGTAAAAATCTGTTGTTCTGCCGCTGAACAAGGCAGTTAACCCACTGGTCCCCAGGAGGACGTCATTGTAAATAGAATTTGTTCTTAAAACCCACTACCCCATTCCACTACTTTGACCCTATCTGCTCCTGCACCAGGCCAACTAACCCTACACTCATTAAAACCCACTACCCCATTCCACTACTTTGACCCTATCTGCTCCTGCACCAGGCCAACTAACCCTACACTCATTAAAACCCACTACCCCATTCCACTACTTTGACCCTATCTGCTCCTGCACCAGGCCAACTAACCCTACACTCATTAAAACCCACTACCCCCATTCCACTACTTTGACCCTATCTGCTCCTGCACCAGGCCAACTAACCCTACACTCATTAAAAACCCACTACCCCCATTCCACTACTTTGACCCTATCTGCTCCTGCACCAGGCCAACTAACCCTACACTCATTAAAACCCACTACCCCATTCCACTACTTTGACCCTATCTGCTCCTGCACCAGGCCAACTAACCCTACACTCATTAAAACCCACTACCCCATTCCACTACTTTGACCCTATCTGCTCCTGCACCAGGCCAACTAACCCTACACTCATTAAAACCCACTACCCCCATTCCACTACTTTGACCCTATCTGCTCCTGCACCAGGCCAACTAACCCTACACTCATTAAAACCCACTACCCCATTCCACTACTTTGACCCTATCTGCTCCTGCACCAGGCCAACTAACCCTACACTCATTAAAACCCACTACCCCATTCCACTACTTTGACCCTATCTGCTCCTGCACCAGGCCAACTAACCCTACACTCATTAAACCCCACTACCCCATTCCACTACTTTGACCCTATCTGCTCCTGCACCAGGCCAACTAACCCTACACTCATTAAAACCCACTACCCCATTCCACTACTTTGACCCTATCTGCTCCTGCACCAGGCCAACTAACCCTACACTCATTAAAACCCACTACCCCATTCCACTACTTTGACCCTATCTGCTCCTGCACCAGGCCAACTAACCCTACACTCATTAAACCCCACTACCCCATTCCACTACTTTGACCCTATCTGCTCCTGCACCAGGCCAACTAACCCTACACTCATTAAAACCCACTACCCCATTCCACTACTTTGACCCTATCTGCTCCTGCACCAGGCCAACTAACCCTACACTCATTAAAACCCACTACCCCCATTCCACTACTTTGACCCTATCTGCTCCTGCACCAGGCCAACTAACCCTACACTCATTAAAACCCACTACCCCCATTCCACTACTTTAACCCTATCTGCTCCTGCACCAGGCCAACTAACCCTACACTCATTAAAACCCACTACCCCATTCCACTACTTTGACCCTATCTGCTCCTGCACCAGGCCAACTAACCCTACACTCATTAAAACCCACTACCCCCATTCCACTACTTTGACCCTATCTGCTCCTGCACCAGGCCAACTAACCCTACACTCATTAAAACCCACTACCCCATTCCACTACTTTGACCCTATCTGCTCCTGCACCAGGCCAACTAACCCTACACTCATTAAAACCCACTACCCCATTCCACTACTTTGACCCTATCTGCTCCTGCACCAGGCCAACTAACCCTACACTCATTAAAACCCACTACCCCATTCCACTACTTTGACCCTATCTGCTCCTGCACCATGCCAACTAACCCTACACTCATTAAAACCCACTACCCCTATTCCACTACTTTGACCCCATCTGCTCCTGCACCAGGCCAACTAACCCTACACTCATTAAAACCCACTACCCCATTCCACTACTTTGACCCTATCTGCTCCTGCACCAGGCCAACTAACCCTACACTCATTAAAACCCACTACCCCCATTCCACTACTTTGACCCTATCTGCTCCTGCACCAGGCCAACTAACCCTACACTCATTAAAACCCACTACCCCATTCCACTACTTTGACCCTATCTGCTCCTGCACCAGGCCAACTAACCCTACACTCATTAAAACCCACTACCCACATTCCACTACTTTGACCCTATCTGCTCCTACACCAGGCCAACTAACCCTACACTCATTAAAACCCACTACCCCATTCCACTACTTTGACCCTATCTGCTCCTGCACCAGGCCAACGGCCTGGGAGGACGGGACACCACCACTCAACACACCCTGGAACTCTTCTGAAGTCAAATCTAGTATGACCAAATACTTCTCTGCAGCTGCCACCAAAACACATTTTCTTTCTGTGATTTACATTCCATTTCTGCGGTACAGTTGATAACCATTTGCTATGAACACTAAGAAGCCAACCTTACTGAAGCATATATCCCTCGTTGGCCCGTCCCTCTGTGCTGTCACAGATCTACTACTCACAGGGATCCTCTCAGGATCCCTCAGCCTTGACCCATCCTCCTCTACTTTCTTCACTGCCTCAACAGTGACAACCTGTTCCCAACAGTGGGGTCAGTGGGATTGGATAGGGGCCCCTCTACCTCTCTCTCTCTCTCTCTCTCTCTGACTGGAGGGGACAGGTGAAATGGTGTGTCTCCTCTGGTCAACAATACTCACCTTGAGACTTCACAGCCTGTTGGAGCTCCTTCAGCTCCTTCTCTCTCTCCTGGAATCTCTGCTGGACCTTCTGCTGACTCATCCCCAGCTGCCTCTGTGGAGAATCACTCTTCAATGAGCTATCAAGCTTTATTAGTCCAGTAGATCAATAGTATAGTAATGTGACATAGGGCCCATAGAGAGGAAGATCTAAACAAATGGATGGTCCATTTACTAAATGATATTTATTTGTTGCTATGTGAATGATTATAGTTTTTATGGTAGGACTACATGTATCAACAGGTTGAGACTGAACTTTGGACTCATAAAAGGGCATTCAGAATGATAATAGTGTTTGACATTATAAAATGGTGATACATCTGGAGAATCTGGGTTGACATATCAATATACTCAAGGTTTGTGTTCATATTTGTTCTGCTGAGGATCTATTTCATTTGAATGATCTCATATTCAAACAGCCTTAGTTCCTACTGTATCTTTAATTCTTTGTTTATCAGACAGTCACCAACAAGTTGTTCTGGTCTTACCTGTTTCTCAGTCCTCTCTGCTGCAGCTGACACTGTATCATGGCCTTTATGTTCGTCCATTGTACACATCAGACAGATACACTGCTGATCGGTACGACAGTAAACCTCCAGCAGTTTGTCATGATGAGAGCAGATCTTCTCCTGTAGTTGTGCGGTGGCTTTGACCATCTTGTGCTTCTTCAAAGCAGGAGATTCGTAGTGAGATTGGAGGTGAGTCTCACAGTAAGAGGCCAGACACGCCAGACAGGACATGAGGGCTTTCTGCTTTCTGGTCCCAGTGCAGACATCACACGCCACATCTCTAGGTCCAGCATAGCACAGAGCAGGAGGGGGAGCAGCCTGGAGTCCTGTCTTCTTCAGTTTCTCCACCAGCTCAGCCAACATGTTATTTTTACTCAGCGTAGGCCTCGGACTGAAGGTCTCTCTGCACTGAGGACAGCTATAGACCCCTTTCAGAACATCCTGATCCCAGCAGCCCTCAATACAGCTCCTACAGTAACTGTGTCCACAGGGGATGGTGACTGGTTCCTTCAGTAGATCCAGACAGACAGAACAACAGAACTGGTCCTGGTCCAGCAGAACTCCCTGTTGAGCCATTTGGACGGTTGTTCACTCTCACACAGACAGACGACACAGAGACTCAGATCAGTTTCGTTTCCTCAGAAGAGAGTTTGTGGGAGGGGGAGGGACTTCCTGGTTCTGCCAGAGGGGTGGGGTTAGAGGGAGGGAGGGGTTAGAGGGAGGGAGGAAGAGAGAGAGGAACTGCATGCAACAGCAAGAGGGAGACAAATAGTCTTGTTCCTTGGTTAGAGCCCTTAACATGGAATAAATGAAATAATGAATCTTAAAATGTGAGTTATTGGAATATAAAGGGTAACCGTTTCTATGAAGTACATATTAGAATTATTTTAATGACCTTTATAATGCCTTATAATACACTTATGTGTTCTAATAAGCAATAAGGCCTGAGGAGGTGTGGTATATGTAAGGATTGCGGACCTGGTGGCAGTGAAGTCAGACGCAGGAGAGCAGAGATAGGTAATAGCCGGAGCAGTTTAATACAAAACGAACCTACATGGGTACAAAACCCGATGCGCACCAGTAACAGAGTACAAGCACTTACAAACAAACAATTCCACACAAGGACATGGGGGGAACAGAGGGTTAAATACACAACAATTCATGATGGAAATGGAAACCAGATGTGTAAGAAAACAAGACAAAACAAATGGAAAATGAAAAAGTGGATCGACGATGACTAGAAGACCGGTGACGCCGACCGCCGAACAAGGAGAGGAAATGACTTCGGTGGAAGTGGTGACAGTATATGGCTAATATACAGTACCACGGCTAAGTGCTGTTTTTAGGCACGACGCAAAGCGGATTGAGAATTATGTAACACTTTCAAAAATACAATCAAATAAAAATGTTATTGGTCACATACACATATTTAGTAGATGTTATTGTGGGTGTAGTGAAATGCTTGTGTTCCTGGTTCCAACAGTGCAGTAGTATCTAACAATACACCCTAATGTAAATGTCACAGGTGTTGTAGGGTTTAGACCAAGACGCAGCGGGAAAATGTAAACTCATCTTCTTTTATTAAAGGACAAAGAACAGGCCAGTAAGGCACAAAGCTATACACAGCAACAATCTGCCACAAAACCCCCATGACTAACAAACTCCTAATTATAGGACCTTCAATCAGAGGCAACGATAACCAGCTGCCTCCAATTGAAGGTCCAACCCCAATTAACTAAACAAAGAACTACAATAGACAAGACAGAACATAGAAATACACTAACATAGTCTATGTTCTAACAAACCCCTGACCACATAAAACAAACACCCCTCAACCTAAATACATAGCCCGAACCACATAAACCAAACACCCCTCTACCTAAATACATAGCCCGAACCACAGGATGCCTATTTAAAAACACTTTTTCAACATTTCAAGATAGCAGTTAGTTCAGTTTGATCTTATTAAAGACAGCTGTATCATTTTTTAAATTCATTTTGACATATTGTTTGGGACCACTTTTTTTGCTCTGTTTGAAGGCTGTCAGCTTCTTCTCAGGAAGAGAATCCTTAGCCTTTCAACTAATTTTCAAATGATAGGATGCCTATTTTAAAACACTTTCTCTACATTTCAAGATAGCAGTTAGTTAATTTTGATTATATCAAAGACAGCTGCTACTTTATTTTATTAATTTTCACAATTTTATTTTTTTACCCAAAATGATTCTAAGTCCACAGTCTCTGTCATTGAACTATGTTGAGCCGTGTGCCTGGTGATTGAACAGGTTACCAGGTGTGTTTTTGAATATAGTTCTTAATGGCTTCAGTGGTGTGTTGGGGTCCATTGCTTGCTAAGGGGGAACCTCCCACCCGGGTTCAGCCAACAGGGGGCGCCACCCAACCCCTCTAGTAAAACTGAATGTCTCTCTCTCTCTCAGGCTATGAAAAAAGCCCCACCTCCCCTCGCTCAGCCATTCTAACAGTGGAAGCCAGGATCTGTGAGAAACTATGATAATAAACTGTGAACAATAATGAAGCCATGTTTGTCTGTGTGAGTGAGGATTTATTATATAATTGTGTGATAACTTTAATTCTGTGATAACTTTATGTAATACATCCTCTGTTTCCTAACTGAATAAACATTTTAAGATAGCAGTTGGTTCAGTCTGATCATCTCATGTACTGTTGGAACTTTATTTTAATCCTTTTTCACTATTTTAGTATTTTTTTTTATGACAAATTCCAGAGCCTCTGTATACATTTTTACACAGTTTTTCCCCCACTCTCTACTTTGTACAATGACAGAGAAAGTGGGACTGTCGTTTTTCTGACAAGTTCTCTCATTGATCTCAGGTTCAGCCACCAGGGGTCCCCCACCCTCCATGAAAACTTTCATAGGCTCTCTTTCACTCAGTAATCATGTAACAAGTCGACAGGCTCCCAGAGGCAGGGCAATCAAAGGCTCCAACTCACTGAACTGCCCATCAGCCCAGCCATTGGTATTATTCATACTGTTTAAATAAAAACAGAGGTCTTTAAACTCTTGAATATCTGAACTTGATACAGAGAAAAACAGGATGAGAGAAAGGAGGTTATGAACAAGACAAAACTATTTTTTATAGCATCATAAATTTTTATTTATTTTATTTACAGTCAATTCTCTAAAAAACCAAAAGGGAATTGAGCACAAGGCAGATTAGCCGTTCTCCCTCCCAACAACATAATCCAATTATTTTTAGGGACTTTTCATCGTATATAATTTATTTATTTATATATATATATATATATAATCTGTGGCGTGTGTTCATTTACAGGTCAGAGCTGTAAGGCAAGAGCCACATTCCAACACCTTTAAAATGTACCCCGCCCTCCCTCTCTTCCTTCCCTCCCTCCTTTCTTCCCTCTCTGCCTCCTTTCTTCACTCATCCTTCCTCTTTTTCCCCTCGTTCCCTCCTTCCTTCCCTCTCTCCCTCCTCTCTTCACTTATCCTTCCTCTTTTTCCCCTCGTTCCCTCCTTCCTTCCCTCTCTGCCTCCTTTCTTGAAATAATCAATGAATCAGACATGACTGAAAAAATGGAGTTCAAGCTTTTACACTTTCAAGTTGTGTCAAGTCAGTGATGTCACAAAGAACAAGGAGAGTAAGAAGGAAAGAAGGAAGGAAGGAAGGAAGGGTGCTTTTTATAGTGCTGGGGTGTGACCCCGGTGTTCATCTTGCTGTCCGGAGAGAAACTGAACCCATCTCAGAGGATAAGTCCCAAATGGCACCCTACTCCCTATATAGCGCACCACTTTTGATCAGATCCCCATGGGCCCTGGACACAAGTAGTGCACTATATGAAGGGAATAGGGTGCCCTTTTGGGACGCAAACATGGTAACACACACACAGCCGGCCCACTTCTCCCTCCCCCATCTCCTCACCCACCCCGCTTAATAAAACCCAACATCAAAAAACAGGGAGAGAAAAATTCTAGATTAAGAGAGAAATGAATCAAAGAGAAAGAAGTCTGTCCATCCTCTCGTTCGCCCGGCCCTCCCTCTCGCACGTTAGAAGGTGTTCACATCTTCTTTCTCCATTAAACCCTCTTTTTATTCTTTATGTTCAGGTAATAGTTCTCAGTCCTCCCCTCCTCCCTCCGGTTTCATTTCAGAATACAAGAGGAGTTCACATATCTGTTTATCCATAGGTATCCGCTTTCACCATTGCCCACGGCAACAACCAATCATCAACGATAAACGGGCAGTTAGACACAAAAAAACGCATCTGAAATTGCAAAAAGTGGAAGTTGTACTCCCGGTCCCCACCGCTGAGGGAGGGAGGGAGGGCTACTCCTTATTACTGTACCTCACCTCAGTCTCCTTCAAGTCTCTGGAGCTCACATCCTGGTCTGGGGTCTCTAATCAGAGGGAGGGAGGGAGGGCATCTCCTTATTACTGTACCTCACCTCAGTCTCCTTCAAGTCTCTGGAGCTCACATCCTGGTCTGGGGTCTCTAATCAGAGGGAGGGAGGGCTACTCCTTATTACTGTACCTCACCTCAGTCTCCTTCAAGTCTCTGGAGCTCACATCCTGGTCTGGGGTCTCTAATCAGAGGGAGGGAGGGCTACTCCTTATTACTGTACCTCACCTCAGTCTCCTTCAAGTCTCTGGAGCTCACATCCTGGTCTGGGGTCTCTAATCAGAGGGAGGGAGGGAGGGCATCTCCTTATTACTGTACCTCACCTCAGTCTCCTTCAAGTCTCTGGAGCTCACATCCTGGTCTGGGGTCTCTAATCAGAGGGAGGGAGGGCTACTCCTTATTACTGTACCTCACCTCAGTCTCCTTCAAGTCTCTGGAGCTCACATCCTGGTCTGGGGTCTCTAATCAGAGGGAGGGAGGGAGGGCTACTCCTTATTACTGTACCTCACCTCAGTCTCCTTCAAGTCTCTGGAGCTCACATCCTGGTCTGGGGTCTCTAATCAGAGGGAGGGAGGGAGGGCTACTCCTTATTACTGTACCTCACCTCAGTCTCCTTCAAGTCTCTGGAGCTCACATCCTGGTCTGGGGTCTCTAATCAGAGGGAGGGAGGGAGGGCTACTCCTTATTACTGTACCTCACCTCAGTCTCCTTCAAGTCTCTGGAGCTCACATCCTGGTCTGGGGTCTCTAATCAGAGGGAGGGAGGGAGGGCTACTCCTTATTACTGTACCTCACCTCAGTCTCCTTCAAGTCTCTGGAGCTCACATCCTGGTCTGGGGTCTCTAATCAGAGGGGGGGAGGGAGGGCTACTCCTTATTACTGTACCTCACCTCAGTCTCCTTCAAGTCTCTGGAGCTCACATCCTGGTCTGGGGTCTCTAATCAGAGGGAGGGAGGGAGGGCTACTCCTTATTACTGTACCTCACCTCAGTCTCCTTCAAGTCTCTGGAGCTCACATCCTGGTCTGGGGTCTCTAATCAGAGGGAGGGAGGGCTACTCCTTATTACTGTACCTCACCTCAGTCTCCTTCAAGTCTCTGGAGCTCACATCCTGGTCTGGGGTCTCTAATCAGAGGGAGGGAGGGAGGGCATCTCCTTATTACTGTACCTCACCTCAGTCTCCTTCAAGTCTCTGGAGCTCACATCCTGGTCTGGGGTCTCTAATCAGAGGGAGGGAGGGCATCTCCTTATTACTGTACCTCACCTCAGTCTCCTTCAAGTCTCTGGAGCTCACATCCTGGTCTGGGGTCTCTAATCAGAGGGAGGGAGGGCATCTCCTTATTACTGTACCTCACCTCAGTCTCCTTCAAGTCTCTGGAGCTCACATCCTGGTCTGGGGTCTCTAATCAGAGGGAGGGAGGGAGGGCTACTCCTTATTACTGTACCTCACCTCAGTCTCCTTCAAGTCTCTGGAGCTCACATCCTGGTCTGGGGTCTCTAATCAGAGGGAGGGAGGGAGGGCATCTCCTTATTACTGTACCTCACCTCAGTCTCCTTCAAGTCTCTGGAGCTCACATCCTGGTCTGGGGTCTCTAATCAGAGGGAGGGAGGGCTACTCCTTATTACTGTACCTCACCTCAGTCTCCTTCAAGTCTCTGGAGCTCACATCCTGGTCTGGGGTCTCTAATCAGAGGGAGGGAGGGCATCTCCTTATTACTGTACCTCACCTCAGTCTCCTTCAAGTCTCTGGAGCTCACATCCTGGTCTGGGGTCTCTAATCAGAGGGAGGGAGGGAGGGCATCTCCTTATTACTGTACCTCACCTCAGTCTCCTTCAAGTCTCTGGAGCTCACATCCTGGTCTGGGGTCTCTAATCAGAGGGAGGGAGGGCTACTCCTTATTACTGTACCTCACCTCAGTCTCCTTCAAGTCTCTGGAGCTCACATCCTGGTCTGGGGTCTCTAATCAGAGGGAGGGAGGGAGGGCTACTCCTTATTACTGTACCTCACCTCAGTCTCCTTCAAGTCTCTGGAGCTCACATCCTGGTCTGGGGTCTCTAATCAGAGGGAGGGAGGGAGGGCTACTCCTTATTACTGTACCTCACCTCAGTCTCCTTCAAGTCTCTGGAGCTCACATCCTGGTCTGGGGTCTCTAATCAGAGGGAGGGAGGGAGGGCTACTCCTTATTACTGTACCTCACCTCAGTCTCCTTCAAGTCTCTGGAGCTCACATCCTGGTCTGGGGTCTCTAATCAGAGGGAGGGAGGGTGTTGTGTGTGAAATCCCAGCCATGGTGGGATAAGGTAGAGTTCATATCTCTTTCTCTCCCTCTCCTCCTTTCTCAATCTCTCTCTCAGAAAAGGTTCTCTTCAAAGATGGCCATCAAGTCGCTCTGGAAGTTGATGTCAATGGTGTCCGCCATCTGTAGAGAGAGGGGGATGAGAGACAGAGCGAGAGAGAGAGAGGAATTAGATGCAGTGTTAATCTTTCCCATCTCTTCTCAGCTAAACTACCTCTCCTCTGTATTATTGTAATATAACTGAATATACATAATATAACAAGAATATACATATATTAATATGTATCTTTATGATGATTCTCTCCTCATCTCTCCTGCTATACCAGTATATCATGTTAGTATTATAGTAGTATTACTGCTATACTAGTATAACATGTTAGTATTATAGTAGTATAACTGCTATAAAGTATTACCACCTCTCTTCTGCTAGAAAAGTATATTATGTTAGTATTATAGTAGTATAACTGCTATAAAGTATTACCACCTCTCTTCTGCTAGAAAAGTATATTATGTTAGTATTATAGTAGTATCACTGCTATAAAGTATTACCACCTCTCTTCTGGTAAACCAGTATTTTATGTTAGTATTATAGTAGTATTCCTGCTATAAAGTATTACCGCCTCTCTTCTGCTAAACTAGAATTTTATGTTAGTATTATAGTAGTATTACTGCTATAAAGTATTACCGCCTCTCTCCTGCTATACTAGTATAACATGTTAGTATTATAGTAGTATCACTGCTATAAAGTATTACCGCCTCTCTCCTACTATACTAGTATAACATGTTAGTATTATAGTAGTATTACTGCTATAAAGTATTACCGCCTCTCTCCTGCTATACTAGTATAACATGTTAGTATTATAGTAGTATTACTGCTATAAAGTATTACCACCTCTCTTCTGCTAAACTAGTATTTTATGTTAGTATTATAGTAGTATTACTGCTATAAAGTATTACCGCCTCTCTCCTGCTATACTAGTATAACATGTTAGTATTATAGTAGTATTACTGCTATAAAGTATTACCGCCTCTCTCCTACTATACTAGTATAACATGTTAGTATTATAGTAGTATTACTGCTATAAAGTATTACCACCTCTCTCCTGCTATACTAGTATAACATGTTAGTATTATAGTAGTATTACTGCTATAAAGTATTACCACCTCTCTCCTCCTCCTTTCCTGCTCGCGGCGTCTCGCCAGCTCCCTCTGCTGGTCCACAGAGTCCTCGTCGTCAAGGCTACTGGAGAAGAGAAAGTGGAGTGTCAGAGGGGGATGAGCTTAGATGGGGTGCTAGAATGAGCTTCTCCCTTTATCCATCCTTCCCTTTTTTCTCACCATAGTTTCTACCTCGGCTGAGAGGTCTTCTCCCTCTCCTCCTCCTCCTCCCTTTCCCTCCCTCCATCCTTCCCTCTTACCGTAGTTTCTCCTGCTCTCTCCTGGCCTGTGCTTTTAGCTGTTTCTCTCTCTCCTTCTCTCGGGCGACGCGACGGACCTGTTCGAAGCTGTCGCTAGAGGAGCGGACAGCGGAGGCGGGGGTGGACTGAGAACGCTGGGCCAAGAACCCATGTTCTTTAACTTCACATCCTGGGAGGGGAGGGAGAAAGTGTAGTGGGAGGGGGAAGAGTGCCACACAGACATTTCGTTAACACCCACTTTTTAAAGACATTTCACCTCCATTTTAATAACACTGCCTTACAGGAGAAGTTATTCTTTTTTTTTTTACAACTAAATCTATTTTATTTATGTAAGTTGAATTTCATAGTAAGGGTCCAGACACTTTTTTTTTTGTGATTTCACATGCTTTTGAGAAACTTACCCCAACCAGCAAATCATGTTTTTGGGAAACCCGAGCAAATCACATCCTCATTTTGTAGTTTTGTTTCATTAAAGCCTATTTATTTTTGGTACAAGCCGTGTTTCGTTAAAGCCTGTGTAAAGTTAATTTGTTTCAATGTACCGGTAGGCACCTGCGGCTTATAGACATGTGCGACTTATTTATGTTCAAAATAATACTTTTTTTTTAAATTCAGTGGGTTCGGCTTATATTCAGGTGCGCTTAATAGTCCGGGAAATTACGCCAGTTGTTCTGTATAGACGCATAAACACTCCCGTCTACAGACTTCCTTTGGACGACCGATATCTAATGAGGCTTTGGCTAGTTGTTCTGGACGACCGATATCTAATGAGGCTTTGGCTAGTTGTTCTGGACGACCGATATCTAATGAGGCTTTGGCTAGTTGTTCTGGACGACCGATATCTAATGAGGCTTTGGCTAGTTGTTCTGGACGACCGATATCTAATGAGGCTTTGGCTAGTTGTTCTGGACGACCGATATCTAATGAGGCTTTGGCTAGTTGTTCTGGACGACCGATATCTAATGAGGCTTTGGCTAGTTGTCCTGGACGACCGATATCTAATGAGGCTTTGGCTAGTTGTTCTGGACGACCGATATCTAATGAGGCTTTGGCCCCTGAAAAAGGGGAGAAATAATCACGAGAGTGATACGGTATTATTTCCTCACTGAGAACTTTTACTGCAAATCATTTTACCAAAGTAACACATTTTACAAAACAACAGATCTACAGGAAAGAGCTAGTGTTGTAGGGTACAAGGCTTATTCAAGTCACAACAGTATACACTGTAATTCACTGAAACATACACTCATTTCAATATAACTGTCAAGCACAAAGCTTTAACTCAGTAAACCATAACTCAATTTATCAACAGTCAATAAAGTGTTTGAAAAACCATTATACAAATAACACCGCAAAATATCTTATTAAAACCTCTTGAGGATACCCTAGGATAGGGGGCGCCACAGCGCATTTTGAAAAAAAATCGTTCCCATTTTCAACGGCCTACTAATCAAACTCAGAAGATAGGGCATGCATATACTTATTATATATGGATAGAAAACACTCTAAAGTTTCTAAAACTGTTTGAATGGTGTCTGTGAGTATAACAGAACTCATTTGGCAGGCAAAACCCTGAGACATTTTCTGACAGGAAGTGGATACCTGATGTGTTGTATTGACTTTAAACCTATCCCATTGAAAAACACAGGGGTTTAGGAATATTTTGGCACTTCCTATTGCTTCCACTAGATGTCGCCAGTCCTTTCACAGTGGTTTGAGCCTTATAGAGTCAAAACTCAGTGAATGACAGGAGTTTGAAATTGGTCACAGGGGATGGGCCATCACCATTATGACGCCGGCGGCCATGTCTGCCCCCACCTTTGGAAACGGTTTTAAAGGCAATGAAATCATCCCCCTCGAATCTTATTGGCTCTCTTGGTGTTAGAGGCCCTGAACATTTATTTTATACAACGTTTGACATGTTTGAACGAACCTACATGCGCGAGGATTGCTTTCAGTATGAAGTGCAGAGCTGCGTTTGGAGAGAGCCATAGGACGCGCTACCAACATCAGGCTAATGGAACGTGAAGTATGGACTTTTTGACCGAAAATACATCTGTTGTGGACCTGGGATGCTTTCTGATGAAGACAACTAAAGGTAGGCGATTATTGACAATATTATTGAAGATGAGATGGTTCATACTGTTGCGTCCAAGATGGCGCCGAGCACTGTATATTAGCTGATTTTCTGAGTATCGCATCTCCTTTTATCGCAAAGTGTGATTACCCAGTAAAGTTAATTTAAAATCTGGTATGACGGGTGTTCTCAAGAGATATTCATCTATAAATGTTAGATTGACAATATACATTTAAAAAATCGTTATAGTATAGCAATTTATTGAAACGTAGCATTGTTTACCGGGACGCTTTTGAGGGGAAATTAGGTAGTCAACGTCAGACAGAGATGTAAAATGCTGTTTTTATATATAAATATGACCTTTATTGAACAAAAGAATGCATGCATTGTATAACATGATGTCCTAGGGGTGCCATCTGATGAAGTTTGTAAAAGGTTAGTGCTACATTTAGCTGTTTATTGATAATATGTGATGGAAGTGGTTGGTCGGAAAATGGCTATGAAGCTGCTTTTTACGATGGACTCATCTAATATAATCTAATGATTTGCTTTTCCTGTAAAACCTTTTTGAAATCGGACGACGTGGGTCGATTCAGGAGAGGTGTATCTATAAAAAAAAAATATATATATTTTTTATTTTTGTAAAAAATTATGATAATTTTTTAATGCTAATTGGCGATATGATTTTTCGCTGGATTTTGATCCCGCTAACGGGATCAGATGCTCAAGAGGTTTTAATAACAACGCACATGTTCATTGACGATCGACATAAAATGGCAGCTACTCTCAGTACGAAGCCTTCGCTGCAACCGAGCAGGGCTCATATTACTCTCTGCAAACTGAACTCTAACTTCCTCAAGATGTTACTAAGACACAGCTTAAACACTCTTGACATGTTAGCGAGTTATTACATTTAAATGACTCTGTTTTATCATCAATAACGTACCTGGAAAAGGGGAGAAATAATCCCGAGTGTGATACGGTATTGTTTCCTCACTGAGAACTTTTACTGTAATGAGGAAAAGACCGCGATTTCCCCGCGAACTTGGCTGGAGACCAGAGCAATCGATCTCAGGCTCATAGATTAAAGAGCATTTAGTAGATCACAGATTAACACTTTTCCCCTTCAATTTGGCACCACAAAATAAAGTAATCAATATAACGGTTTACACATTCCTTTTACAATTCTTACCTTTTGTACGCTTGATGGATTTTTTACTTTTTAACACAATTATATGAATGTTATCCATCTCTATCAACTAATACAGAATGCATGATATTTTTAACCTTAGATGTTTTAAGATCCTCACATACTATGAACTTACTAATAATTTTTTATGTATAACAGGCTATGAGTATTTCCTGTAACCTGTCACATATACAGGGGGTACCAGGTAGTAATGAGGCTATATACAGGGGGTACCAGGTAGTAATGAGGCTATATACAGGGGGTACCAGGTAGTAATGAGGCTATATACAGGGGGTACCAGGTAGTAATGAGGCTATATACAGGGGGTACCAGGTAGTAATGAGGCTAAATACAGGGGGTACCAGGTAGTAATGAGGCTATATACAGGGGGTACCAGGTAGTAATGAGGCTATATACAGGGGGTACCGGGTAGTAATGAGGCTATATACAGGGGGTACCGGGTAGTAATGAGGCTAAATACAGGGGGTACCGGGTAGTAATGAGGCTATATACAGGGGGTACCAGGTAGTAATGAGGCTATATACAGGGGGTACCAGGTAGTAATGAGGCTATATACAGGGGGTACCAGGTAGTAATGAGGCTATATACAGGGGGTACCAGGTAGTAATGAGGCTATATACAGGGGGTACCAGGTAGTAATGAGGCTATATACAGGGGGTACCAGGTAGTAATGAGGCTATATACAGGGGGTACCAGGTAGTAATGAGGCTATATACAGGGGGTACCAGGTAGTAATGAGGCTATATACAGGGGGTACCAGGTAGTAATGAGGCTATATACAGGGGGTACCAGGTAGTAATGAGGCTATATACAGGGGGTACCAGGTAGTAATGAGGCTATATACAGGGGGTACCAGGTAGTAATGAGGCTATATACAGGGGGTACCAGGTAGTAATGAGGCTATATACAGGGGGTACCAGGTAGTAATGAGGCTATATACAGGGGGTACCAGGTAGTAATGAGGCTATATACAGGGGGTACCAGGTAGTAATGAGGCTATATACAGGGGGTACCAGGTAGTAATGAGGCTATATACAGGGGGTACCAGGTAGTAATGAGGCTATATACAGGGGGTACCAGGTAGTAATGAGGCTATATACAGGGGGTACCGGGTAGTAATGAGGTTATATACAGGGGGTACCTCCTCTCCTCTCTGACTAATGACTGACTCCTGGAGGATCCTGGGAGCGTCCGCGGACAGGATGGCGTGCGTTGCCACGGCGATGATCGTCCCCGCCCCACTCTCCCTCAGCATCTCCGCTGCCGCCACGAAACCCACCGCATCATCGATGATGTCACACACACACACACACACACACACACACACACACACACACACACACACACACACACACACACACACACACACACACACTAACCTACCCAACCCTCTAACGGGGTACTAACCTACCCAACCCTCTAACGGGGTACTAACCTACCCAACCCTCTAACGGGGTACTAACCTACCCAACCCTCTAACGGGGTACTAACCTACCCAACCCTCTAACGGGGTACTAACCTACCCAACCCTCTAACGGGGTACTAACCTACCCAACCCTCTAACGGGGTACTAACCTACCCAACCCTCTAACAGGGTACTAACCTACCCAACCCTCTAACGGGGTACTAACCTACCCAACCCCCTAACGGGGTACTAACCTACCCAACCCTCTAACGGGGTACTAACCTACCCAACCCTCTAACGGGGTACTAACCTACCCAACCCTCTAACGGGGTACTAACCTACCCAACCCTCTAACGGGGTACTAACCTATCCAACCCTCTAACAGGGTACTAACCTACCCAACCCTCTAACAGGGTACTAACCTACCCAACCCTCTAACAGGGTACTAACCTACCCAACCCCCTAACGGGGTACTAACCTACCCAACCCTCTAACGGGGTACTAACCTACCCAACCCTCTAACGGGGTACTAACCTACCCAACCCTCTAACGGGGTACTAACCTACCCAACCCTCTAATGGGGTACTAACCTACCCAACCCTCTAACAGGGTACTAACCTACCCAACCCCCTAACAGGGTACTAACCTACCCAACCCTCTAACAGGGTACTAACCTACCCAACCCTCTAACAGGGTACTAACCTACCCAACCCTCTAACAGGGTACTAACCTACCCAACCCTCTAACGGGGTACTAACCTACCCAACCCCCTAACGGGGTACTAACCTACCCAACCCTCTAACAGGGTACTAACCTACCCAACCCTCTAACTAACAGGGTACTAACCTACCCAACCCTCTAACAGGGTACTAACCTACCCAACCCTCTAACAGGGTACTAACCTACCCAACCCTCTAACGGGGTACTAACCTACCCAACCCTCTAACAGGGTACTAACCTACCCAACCCTCTAACGGGGTACTAACCTACCCAACCCTCTAACGGGGTACTTACCTACCCAACCCTGCCTTTAGGGAACTGTGGTTGTGGGTAGTGTAGTCCTACCTCCTCCTGTATGTACTGCAGTAGGAGGGGGTTGTGGGTAGTGTAGTCCTACCTCCTCCTGTACATACTGCAGTAGGAGGGGGTTGTGGGTAGTGTAATCCTACCTCCTCCTGGATGTACTGCAGTAGGAGGGGGTTGTGGGTAGTGTAGTCCTACCTCCTCCTGTATGTACTGCAGTAGGAGGGGTTGTGGGTAGTGTAGTCCTACCTCCTCCTGTAGATACTGCAGTAGGAGGGGGTTGTGGGTAGTGTAGTCCTACCTCCTGTATGTACTGCAGTAGGAGGGGGTTGTGGGTAGTGTAGTCCTACCTCCTCCTGTACGTACTGCAGTAGGAGGGGGTTGTGGGTAGTGTAGTCCTACCTCCTCCTGTTTGTACTGCAGTAGGAGGGGGTTGTGGGTAGTGTAATCCTACCTCCTCCTGGATGTACTGCAGTAGGAGGGGGTTATGCAAATTAACTGAATCCCCCCCCAAAAAACGTTCCACTGCATTTCAGCCCTGCCACAAAAGGACCAGCATGTCAGTGATTCTCTCGTTAACAGGTGTGAGTGTTGACGAGGACAAGGCTGGAGATCACTCTGTCATGCTGATTGAGTTCGAATAACAGACTGGAAGCTTCGGGTGTACACCGTTAGTTTATACTGGATACACCTGGTGTACACCGTTAGTTTATACTGGATACACCTGGTGTACACCGTTAGTTTATACTGAATACACCGGGTGTACAACTTTAGTTTATACTGGATACACCGGGTGTACACCGTTAGTTTATACTGGATACACAGGGTGTACACCATTTAGTTTATACTGGATACACCGGGTGTACAACTTTAGTTTATACTGAATACACCGGGGGTACACCGTTAGTTTATACTGGATACACCGGGTGGGTTAGTTCTTCTTGAGAGAACTAACCCAAAATTAGTCGAAAGGCTAAGGGATTCTCTTCCTGAGAAGAAGCTGACAGCCTTCAAACAGAGCAAAAAAAGTGGTCCCAAACAATATGTCAAAATGAATAAAAAAATTATACAGCCGTCTTTAATAAGATCAAACTGAACTAACTGCTATCTTGAAATGTTGAAAAAGTGTTTTTAAATAGGCATCCTATCTTTTGAAAATTAGTTGAAAGGCTAAGTGATTCTCCTCCTGAGAAGAAGCTGACAGCCTTCAAACATAGTGCAAAAAAAGTGTCACTGAGAAATAGGATAATTATGAAACATGAAAACTATATTGTCTGACTCAGCTACTATGCATGTTGGTTGGACAACACGAACACTTCGCTCGCTACATGTGAAAATTAAAAAGGATGGTTAGGATACTTAGCATGTTAGCTAACCCTTCCCTAACCACTAGCCCAGGGGTTCTCAAACTTTTTTGTGATAGCAAATTCATCAGTGACCCCCTCATAATCAGAACACAACTCGAGTGAGATAAAAAAATATCATACAAGGAGTTTTACCATGATTTCGTGTGCAAGGCCGGACAAACCAAGTCTCGGGCCCTGGGAATGAACATTTTAAAGGTCTGCCTCTTGGAGGGAAAAAAACTTGCTAATTTCCTGCATTCTACACATTTTGTCATGGGGCAGAGAAATGTTTCTTGTTGCAACTATAACGCTAATATCCTGCAGTTCTACACATGTTGTCATGAGGCAGAGAAATGTTTCTTGTTGCAACTATAACGCTAATATCCTGCAGTTCTACACATGTTGTCATGGGGCAGAGAAATGTTTCTTGTTGCAACTATAACGCTAATATCCTGCAGTTCTACACATGTTGTCATGAGGCAGAGAAATGTTTCTTGTTGCAACTATAACGCTAATATCCTGCAGTTCTACACATGTTGTCATGAGGCAGAGAAATGTTTCTT
The DNA here is from genome assembly GCF_965601325.2 of Salmo salar. NCBI lineage: Eukaryota > Metazoa > Chordata > Actinopteri > Salmoniformes > Salmonidae > Salmo > Salmo salar. The sequence continues at coordinate 341,617 of NW_027675388.1, forward strand.
GTTGCAACTATAACGCTAATATCCTGCAGTTCTACACATGTTGTCATGGGGCAGAGAAATGTTTCTTGTTGCAACTATAACGCTAATATCCTGCAGTTCTACACATGTTGTCATGAGGCAGAGAGAAAACGACTGTGTAACGAAGACACTGTAAGTTGAGAAGCAGGTGAAACGTTTAATAAAACAACAAACGAGACAACATAACAGTAGCGTCTTTGCATGTACACAGGATCAATACTGACTGGGGAAGGAACCTAAGGGAGGGCCAGATATAGGGGTGGTAATAAGTAAGGTAATGGAGTCCAGGTTTGCCTCATGACAACGTGCAGGTGCTCGTAATGATGGATCCCAGGACCGGCGGTTAGTATACCGGCGACGTCAAACACCGGAGGGGAGGAGCGAGAGCAGACGTGACAGACTGCCACCTCTCATTGAAGCCATGGAAGTTCACGGCCGACCGCACCACTGCAGGCATTGTTAGCAGAAAACAGGATCCCCCATAATAGTGAAATAAATAAATAGAAAGTCAATCATGGTACCAATAAATGCTTCTAATACACCAGATGTATGTCCTTGAACCGATTATGTTTAAATCTCATTTAAAAAGCATTTTTGAAACGGTCTGTTTGAGATACAAGTTTGAGGTGGCTTTTTTAAAGTATTTTTTCTCCAATTAATGCTTCGGCCACAAATACGAGTATAGTCAAAATTATTTGGGTATGAGTTAACAGAACATTAACTTTTAAAAGTTTGATTTTCACTGGACAATTACTTTAAATTACAGTGCATTTATGTAAAAAAAATATAGTATTGAAGTATTGAGATGGAAAATGTATAATAGGTGGAGTACTGTGGATACCAATAGGCTCATGTTGCCCAAGGTTTAATAACAAACATTGTAGATTAATAATATTACATTGTATTGTATTACACCCTCTAAACTTCCACGGATCCCTGGGGCAAAATGTGTTTTTTCAGTTGTTGGATCCCCCCGCTCCCTTTTGCCCTCAGAACAACCTCAATGCGTTGGAGCATGGACTCTACAAGGTGTCGAAAGCATTCCACAGGGATGCTGGCCCAATGTTGACTCAAATGCTTCCCACAGTTGTGTCAAGTTGGCTGGATGTCCTTTTGTCTTGCCCATTTACCTTCTGAATGGCACACATACACAGTACATGTCTCAATTGTCTCAAGGCTTAAAAAACCTTCTTTAACCTGTCTCCTCTCTTTCATCTACACGGATGGAAGTGGATTTAACAGGTGACATCAATAAGGGATCATATCTTTCTCCTGAATCCCCTGTTTTCAATACAGGTATAACGACACTGAGCTTTTTTTTCGAAAATGTTTTATGAGGTTGGAGAACACATTTGGGAGGGATCTTGAAACTTTGCCGCAAGTGGATCTTTTAGCAAGACAATAACCCCAAGCACACATCAAAATCCACAAAGAAATGGTTCATTGACCACAAAATCAACATTTTGAATGGCCGTCTCAGGATTTGATCCCCATTGAAAACCTGTGGTTTGAATTGAAGAGGGCAGTCCATAAACGCAGACGAAGGATATCAAGGATCTGGAAATATTCTGTATGGAGGAGTGGTCTAAGATCCATCCCAATGTGTTCTCCAATCATCATTAAAAAAGTGTTTAAGGCTGTGTTGTTATCCTCGCAAGGGGAGGATGCTAGAGTATTAAAAACAGGGGTGCCAATCATTTTGATAATTTTGTATTACTTGTTTAACAAAATCTCTTGCTCTGAGCACTTGCATTAGTATAAAATAATATAATTGTCCCTTTTTTTTGCATTCAAATACTGTAGAATTAGTAGTATTTGTATTATATATTTTATATAGTATTTTTTGCTCATCTTTCTCAAGGGTGCCAATAATTTGGGACTTGACTGTATGTAATCAAATAGTCCATATTTCAGAGGTACCTTTTGTATGAGGTAAGATGTTCCTTCTAAATCTTGTTATTGCGTAACATTTTTATGCTTGTCTTTGAAACGAATAGTCCAAGAGTACCCAATGTTCAGAACCAGATTTTGGTTTCAGCTGACAACTACATACCTTTGCCTTTCAATCTCCTACACAATATCCCCTTGACTGGTGTGCATGAAGATATCAAGAGAGACAGACATCTAGCAAGAAAAAGTCAATTGGAGGGAACACTGACAGATCAGCGCAACAAGACCATGGATTTTTACACTGGCTGCAGTGAGCAGAAAGCAAGAAAACTCAATAAAAAAATGTGAATGTGGAAATGCGTAAAATAACATTGTGAATCCGACTGAGTGAAAACAATTCACAATTCTCCTACATTTACAGTCCTAGTTATCATTGCCCAAAACAAAGGGAATCATTTCAAACATCTCACACATTTTTGCTTATTGTGTCCATTGACTAGAATTCATATATATTTGGGTTAAAAGACCAATTCAGTGGAAAAACAAAATGGGGTAAAAATAGCCCAGCCCAGTTAATATTGACTGCAGCTGCAGCTCTTCAGGCAGCAGCACTCCCACTTCATCTTACGTTAGGGACACAGATCAAGGGTTCTCCAGGGACTGACAGTATTCTTCAAGCTAATTACATCCAGTTTATTTGGGGTGTCAGGTAGCCTAGTGCCTAGTGGTTAGCGCATTGGGCCAGTAACCGAAAGGTTGTTGGATCGAATCCCTGAGCTGACAAGGTAAAAAATCTGTCATTCTGCCCTAAATAAGGCAGTTAACCCACTGTTCCCTGGTAGGCTGTCATTGTAAATAAGAATTTGTTCTTAACTGACTTGCCTAGTCAAAATAAAAGGTTAAATTGACAGCACCTTGTCTCTGCAAGCCAAGTAGGAAGGTTAGTTCACCTCACAAACCAGAGTCCATTTTGTTGTTGTTGATTAACATCGAGGATGAGTGCCATGGGAACTATCGGTATGGCCCAGCAGGACCAGCCTAAGTGACAGGCCTCACATGTTTAATATAATGCACACAAAATAATGGAGCCCTTAACCTTCACGGCACATTCAACGTTTTTTTTTTCTCTCCATGCAATCCTCGCACGCAGACGTATGTGTGTGTGCAACAGGCTGAATGAAGCTAATGAATCCAACATGGACAGAGAGGCTGCATTGTTTTGTTCATCATGAACCATGCCTATAGACCAATCACCATGACTAATTAGCTCAACTAAGAGCAGCAATTTACTCTACAGGCCATAATGGGAGGTGGAAGCTCAACTTGCAATATTTAATGCTCTTATATAATGACACATAACCAGTGGTGTAAAGTACTCAAGTAAAAATACTTTAAAGTACTACTTAAGTCATTTTCTGGGGGGTATCTGTACTTTACTATTTATATTTGACAACTTTTACTTTTACTTTGCTACCTTCCTAAAGAAAATAATGTACTTTTTACTCCATACATTTTCCCTGACACCCAGAAGTACTTGTTATGTTTCGAATGCTTAGCAAGACAGGAAAAAGGTCAAATTCACACACTTATCAAGAGAACATCCCTGGTCATCCCTTCTAACTCTGGCAGACTCACTAATCACAAATGCGTTGTTTTTAAATGATGTTCGAGTGCTGGAGTGTGCCCCTGGCTATCTGTAAAAAAAAAAGCAATAAAAAAATGGTGCTGTCTGGTTTGCTGGGAGTTAAAAAAAATGAACCCCAAAAGGTTCTTTGAGGAACCATGATAAGGGGTTCTTCAAAGAACTTATAGGAGTTCCCACAAAAGGTTCTTCAAATAACTTTTAGGGGTTCCCCCACAGTTCCAATTTGAAGAACCCCTACAGGATACTCCAGAAACCTTTACTTTTTAGAGTGTATATTGATAAAAGTCACCTGGTCCGAGAGACATTTACATAGTTATACATATATAAAGCAATTTGGGGTGAAATAGCGGCCACAACAGACAGACCTGAAATCGACCATAATTCGACGTCCTTGGACGTCATGTGCTGACTGGGTATGACCAAAGTTATTCTGTTTAGCTAAACTTTGTAGTACATTTTTACACTATAATAAATGTTTCTGATGCCACATCGCCCGTTTTCAAAGGGAGTCGTTGGTTTTTAGGGGCAGTCGCTTTTTAGCTTTTTGTCTGAAAGTATTTTCTCAACTGCGATACCAACTCCACTCTATAAGGAATGTGAAATGATTTATACTTGTACTTTTAATACTTAAGTATATTTTAACAATTACATTTACTTTTGATATTTAAAACCAAATACTTTTAGACTTTTACTTTCCCTTTTACTTGAGTAATTTTCTATTAAAGGTATTTTTACTTTTACTCAAGGATGACAATTCAGTACTTTTTTCCACCACTGCACATAACTGAGATTTATAGCTGGTAAGATCCCTGGGTGGACCAATTCAAAACTGTGGGGATATAGAAAATCTGATTACAGCTATTATTATAAATTAAACTGAGCCTTACACTGTGCATTCCATCTCAATTATATGAGGATTAAGAACGACTAAGACCTGAAATCAAAATGCTGAACAAAAGAAAAAAAGCATTTTGTTTGATGGCATACAGATTTATCTTTTAAGCTTCGGGAGGTACAAGATCTGTACCCTTGTTAAACGTCTTTGGTTGTAACTAAAGTGGAGATGACAGGCGGAAATGTCCCCTGTGTGCCCATAGCAATGCCTGAGGCTGTGGGGGACACTGTCACAACAACTACACAACTGATCCTCACAGCAAGACATGACTTCATCCGCACAATCTTTTAGTTTTACAACAAAACAAATCTCACAAACCAATGCAAATGACAAAAGAGAAGCAGTATAACAATAGACTAACAAATGCCCTTGATACAAATTAAAATGGATATAGAGGTGTCTGTGCAAAGTAAAATGCCTAAGTGGTAGGCAGAAGTGTGTGGTGAACGTTTGAGGAGCAGTGGTAGCTAGCTGGGTAAGGAGGGCTGACTGACCACGGGGCTCATGAAGCTTGTGTTTGTCATGCATGCAGTGGATGTGTGTTTGTTTGTGTGAGGAGAGCCGTGGCGATCTCCTTGGGTGAGAGGCGAGGCGTAGGGAAGGCTGTTGGATTAGGGGCTAGGTCAGGGCTCCCACCCTGGAGCAGGAATAATGGACTGGCCATCTCTACTCGATGTCCCCCCAAGCCAGGGCTGTCTTTACTGTCATGGCCTAGCTGTACTAGAACACAGCAGTGACTCCATCTCTCTCACACTCCCTCGCCTCCTTATCTCTTTTCTACCCTTCTCCAAAGTCCACTCAATCTATGACGACTCCCCCATACTGCATATCTCTTCCCAGCCTTCTCTTTCCACACCTTCTCTCATCTACCTCTTACTTTCTCTATGAATCCATTTTATTTTGCTGTTACAGGATGTGTGAAGAGCACTGTGAAAGGCGCTTTATTCCTGAATCCAGCTATCCGTAGATCTATAGGTGACTCCTCGCTTGCTCTGTTGATCTTTGTTGTGTTTGTTAACCATGTACAGTAGTCTCATCGTTCTACTCCCTGTCAATATACTGTGGTCTCAATCACACTCATCTAATGAACAGGCACCCCACCCAGAGCACGTCACTCCATCAACTGTCCTGCTGTCTGCAGCTAGGGAGAGCCAGCAGCACAGGACTTAGTGAACAAAGCAACACATATTGTGAGTGTGACTGTATCTGTGTGTACGGTATGAGAAGAGCGATACAGAGACACAGAACGTCATTGTTCTCTACACTCAATCATAAAAGTTCACTTTCCAAAGCACATCTTTGTTTTTTGTTTTTTACCTGGAAGCCATATCAAATATATCTCAGATTATAAGTAAATGCATAGTAACAGCTCATTACCACAATTAAACTAAACAACACAGCCTCTGTCGACACATCATCTGGCTTCAGACAGAGTTTGGTTAAAGGGATAAGGTTAGGGGATTTTTTAGCTAACATGCCAAGTAGTTGCAAAGTAGCTAAAAAGTAGTTGCTAATTAGCAAAAATGTTAAAGTTGTACATGATGACATTCAAATACACAACCTTTGGGTTGCTAGACCCAACCACCCCGACCAACCACCCAACTTTTGTTTTTGCCATAATTAACCTTCTGTCTTATGTAACCATACCAAACATAACACATCATACTAATTTGGAGGTCCCGGATTTACATTTACTATGTTACATCTAGTCTATGAGACCAGGCTGAGTTAAGGCATACTTTCACAAACTGTCTCTATCCCTCTCTCATTGTTGTGTTGTGTACATCTCCTATGTGGTTTATGCGGTCTGTGTGTATCTAACCTAAAGTAGCAGGCGTAAAAGTTTCTCTCTGTCCGAGCTGGAAAGAACAGCCAGCTTGCAGAGGTGCAAAATGTACTCAATAGTCATAGTTGAGTAAAAGTAAAGATACCTTAATAGAAAATGACTCAAGTAGTAGTGGAAGTCACCCAGTAAAATACGACTTCAGTAATTAGATTTTTATTTTAATTTAACTAGGAAAGTCAGTTAAGAACAAATATTTATTATTTACAATGACGGCCTACCCTGGTCAAAACCGGACGACGCTGGGCCAATTGTGCGCCACCCTATGGGACTCTCAATCACGGCCGGATGTGATACAGCCTGGATTCAAACCAGGGACTGAAGTGACACCTCTTGCACTGAGATGCAGTGCCTTAGACCGCTGCGCCACTCAGGAATAAAAGTCTAAAAGTATTTGGTTTTAAATATACTTAAAATAAATGGAATTGCTAAAGTAAAAATAATTTCAAAATACTTATATTAAGCAAACCAGATGGCACAATGTTTTTGTGGATAGCAAGAAAGACATCTGCCTCACCTGCCCTGAATGACGGGTTGCCACTGGCTAGTACACATGATTCAATTATTTTGGATAAGATATTTGTATTTGTCAAAAGGGCAGTTGAGCATCGTGTCACCAGAATAAGACCCTCGATATTTATTGGAAAGGAGCACCAAGCTCATCACCGTGCACTTTCAACACTGTGAAATTCATCATAATATACTTAATCTGTTGCCTAAGAAACTGCATGGTTTCCTGAGTAGTAGTGGGAGGGCCACACTCAATATCATCGCGTGACAAGTTTACTTCGATATGATGGAAATGACATAAAGATTTGAGCATAAAGGCGTTTCCACCGCCATTTCTCGCATAATTAATTTTACAGACAAAAATATCCCACCATGTCGAACGAACAAATTAAAAACTGTTGATAAAAACGTGGTTAATGTAGTTAATTACGACATTTCTGCGCTGAACTAGGTTGAATATTTGGTTAATGAAAACTACAACTCCCTTCAGCCCAGTGTCCCACATAGTTCTTGACTTGATTTCTCTCGTGAATGATTTGATTTCTCTCTGGAGAAACGGCGCGTTGGGATCACAGAAATAACGAACTAAATGGAATTCAAGTCATTGAACCCACATCGGTCAATTAGTTGTTGAATAACCGGAGAAAAAAAATACGAAATTTCGGTTAATCGCTCAGCACTTGCCCTCTCTCCAGTGCTTAATTTTAGCCGGATCCTACTGGAACAGGATCTGGCACCTCTCCGTCTTGGAACAGTTTTGTTTTGTCCGGATCCGGTACCTCTTCTGGCATGAAAAATAATTGTCACTTTTTGCAATGTAAAGATTCTAATAAACGTGATCAAAGTTCTTTGGAGTTGCCTCTTCTTTAATCCCCCCCCATCTCTCACTACAATGAGATTCACTTTCTATTATCTCTCTCCCCCGCTCTCTACTCCGATAGACATGAGCCTGCAACTCTCATCTCTCCAGCATTGCAATTCATAATGTCCTTATAGAGCCGCGCAAAGGGTTGAAATACATTTGACAAAGTTATGGTTACTGCTGTCTGTTGAGAAATAAATTAAATAGGCCTAGGCTATTGATGGATTCAATGTCGTTTTCATTGATCTCAGATTCTCAGTTTGTCAGTGTCTAAATTGCCTGTCATTTCGATCATTTTGTGCTTTCAAGACAACTTGGAACTCGAAAAAAAATAAGCCGAATCATGATGTCAGTGATCGTCAGGTCGGAAAGTCGGAGCTCTAGAAGAGGCCAGAGTTCCCCATGTGGAATTTCAAATTGGATGACCATCAAAAAAAAAAAATCCAGTCTGAGCTCGTTATTTTCCCAATTTCGCAGTTGTCTTGAACGCACTGAAGTCTGAAGTCGTAGATTGCCCAGCTCCGAGTTCCCAGTTGTTTTGAACGCAGCATTAAAAAAAGATCGTGCCAAAATCTCCAATCGTAAAATGACGTAGAATTGCATTAAATGCGTTTATAAAAAGGCCAAACATTTTCTGGACCCTAGGCCACAAACCTTTTTTCCCCATGTGGGCAACTTCTGTAAATGCCTCTACTTACTGCTCTATGCCACTACGCAAATGTGATGATATGCATGCAATGCAGGTCACCCCCCTCTCGTGCTCACTTGTTCCGGCAACTCCTGATTTACAAATTAGGCACTGTCTAGCTCTTTTTTTCTCCCTCAGTCAGTCTTTTTCCAGTAACTCCACAGTCAACAACTCCACAGTCAACAACGTCTAGCCTAGGGGTGTCAAATTCGATTCACAAGTGTCTGCGGGTTTTTGGTTTTTCCTTTCAATAAAGACCTAGACAACCAGGTGAGGGGAGTTCCTAACTAATTAGTGACCTTAATTAATCTATCAAGTACAAGGGTGGAGGGATAACCTGCAGACTCTTGGCCCTCTGTGGAATGAGTTTGACACGTGACTAACCCTTACCTAGCTCTCTCTCTCTCTCTCTCTGTGGCTTGTATTCTTTCCCCTGGCTTCCTTGTTTGGGCACTCTCTCCCTCCCCTACTCGCTCTCTCCTCTTCCCCCTTTCTCTCCTTTCTCCCCCTCTCTACTCTGTTCCTCTCTCATTCTTCCACCCCTGGCAGTGCACTCTTAATCCCCCCGCCAGAGTCCATGCCCTTGTAGAGCAGAGAGCATACGCTGGCGACCGTCAGCCCAGCTCCAGTTGATGAGGTAGCAGCATATCGCTTAGGGGCCCTGGCATGGGTCACATCCTGCCACGGCCCTGCCGCAGCCTTCAGGGAGGCACCATCCTAGTCAACTCCCCCCTCCACTATCACTGCACTTCATGTGTAAGCACTGAGCATTCATGGTTGCTTCACCCAATCATAATAACTTATCACAATAAAATAACAACAGCTTGCAGTCAACGGTAGATCCACCTAGCCAGGTAAACACTTCTTTAATCACTAGATTGTAATACTGGGGTGGTGAACTATTAATGACTTACCACATAATTGTTAACAATATATAAATGAACGTCATATAAATGCACACACTCAATCTCATAGCAATATAACAAGGTCATTCTTCTTTCCGATTTGGATAATCTGGCAACGTCAAAGCATTCCCCCTAGCATGTCCATGTTTGTCTTGTCTTATAATGCATTTGTGTGGTATGGAGTCCACATACCTACAAATCCAGAAGGCTAAATTAAAATGGTGTGCTGACTGTTAATGGAGTGGGACAAACATATGACTTCACTGTCTGTTGTGGCTTCAAGCTCATGTAATGAATAATACAACAGTCTCCACCTGTATCAGTGCAGTCAATGGGCCTGACAGTTGCTATTTATATGTATATTTTCAGCACAGTGTCTTCCCTCCACGATCACACTCAGTCAACTTGTCCTTGAATTACACAGACAAGATAGCAAAACAATACCCAGAGAAAAGACAGTTTATTATCCTCTTTTAAAAGCTAATCAGCATGTAGTGACATAGCCTGATGCAAAATAGAAATTCCAGGAGAAAAACTCTCCATGTAACTAAATTATGCTCTGAATGAAAGTAAGCTCACCCATGCGGTTAATTTGACTAATTTTCTGAAATGACTTTTGTTTCTCATGAGGCGATGTAGCTAGCTAATGAGTTTGTCGGTCCACTCCAGCTGAATAATATGTATAGAGATCCTATTAAATAACTATTCTAATATTCTAATTCATAATTCTATGGTCATATGACCCACAATGAGAGACAACTGGGGAATGCAGCTGATCGGTAGATTACTACGCTGACATCACAATGTCAGACCTGGGAATTGATTGAATCAACGTGAATAGCTTGAAACATTCATGACCTTTGTATAGACAGACATAGCTATCCTGATTTGTGCTGCAGCGAAAATAGAGAGGATGCATAGTACAGTAATGCATAGTACAGCAACGTGAAAGTGCAATGGTCTCCTGAGGGATCTTCTCCCAGACCTGGACTAAAGCATCCACCAACTCCTGGACAGTCTGTGGTGCAACGTGGCGTTGGTGGATGGAGCGAGACATGATGTCCCAGAGGTGCTCAATTGGATTCAGGTCTGGGGAACGGGCGGGCCGATCCATAGCATCAATGCCTTCCTCTTGCAGGAACTGCTGACACACTCCAGCCACATGAGGTCTAGCATTGTCTTGCATTAGGAGGAACCCAGGGCCAACCGCACCAGCATATGGTCTCACAAGGGGTCTGAGGATCTCATCTCGGTACCTAATGGCAGTCAGGCTACCTCTCAATTTAGAACGCTCATTTAGAACGCTCATTTAGAACCCTCATTTAGAACCCTCATTTAGAACCCTCGTTTAGAACGCTCATTTAGAACCCTCATTTAGAACCCTCATTTAGAACGCTCATTTAGAACGCTCTTTTAGAACCCTCATTTAGAACCCTCATTTAGAACCCTCATTTAGAACGCTCTTTTAGAACCCTCATTTACAACAACAATCAGCGTTTGAGCTGGACACACTTTTTTCAGAAACTATTTACACAAAAAACACACACACAGTCCTTACAAAGTTTATCTCCAGAATGTGAGCAGTTTATTTTTGGATGCAAATGGTTCATATATTCACAGAAGTATATATATTTAATCACTGAACAGTAGCAGACCTAACTTCATCTGTTCCTGACTCTAGATAGTGGATTAAAAAGACCACCTGTTGTTACATCAACACCAGACATCATGATTCATGGAAATGGACATTGTATTTTATCAAATATGAAAACCTTAAATCTCTTCAAATTCAAATCAGTCAGAAAATAAGGATCGTACATAAAACAGAGCAGAATAAATCATCACATCACCACCAGCTCAGCTATAGACTACACCAGCGTGACTTGTATCTATGTGGACCCTACTACAGTTTAACCAGCTCAGCTATAGACTACACCAGCATGACTAGTATCTATGTGGACCCTACTACAGTTTAACCAGCTCAGCTATAGACTACACCAGCATGACTAGTATCTATGTGGACCCTACTACAGTTTAACCAGCTCAGCTATAGACTACACCAGCATGACTAGTATCTATGTGGACCCTACTACAGTTTAACCAGCTCAGCTATAGACTACACCAGCATGACTAGTATCTATGTGGACCCCACTACAGTTTAACCAGCTCAGCTATAGACTACACCAGCATGACTAGTATCTATGTGGACCCTACTACAGTTTAACCAGCTCAGCTATAGACTACACCAGCATGACTAGTATCTATGTGGACCCTACTACAGTTTAACCAGCTCAGCTATAGACTACACCAGCATGACTAGTATCTATGTGGACCCTACTACAGTTTAACCAGCTCAGCTATAGACTACACCAGCATGACTAGTATCTATGTGGACCCTACTACAGTTTAACCAGCTCAGCTATAGACTACACCAGCATGACTAGTATCTATGTGGACCCTACTACAGTTTAACCAGCTCAGCTATAGACTACACCAGCATGACAAGTATCTATGTGGACCCTACTACAGTTTAACCAGCTCAGATATAGACTACACCAGCATGACTAGTATCTATGTGGACCCTACTACAGTTTAACCAGCTCAGCTATAGACTACACCAGCATGACTAGTATCTATGTGGACCCTACTACAGTTTAACCAGCTCAGCTATAGACTACACCAGCATGACTAGTATCTATGTGGACCCTACTACAGTTTAACCAGCTCAGCTATAGACTACACCAGCATGACTAGTATCTATGTGGACCCTACTACAGTTTAACCAGCTCAGCTATAGACTACACCAGCATGACTAGTATCTATGTGGGCCCTACTACAGTTTAACCAGCTCAGCTATAGACTACACCAGCATGACTAGTATCTATGTGGACCCTACTACAGTTTAACCAGCTCAGCTATAGACTACACCAGCATGACTAGTATCTATGTGGACCCTACTACAGTTTAACCAGCTCAGCTATAGACTACACCAGCATGACTAGTATCTATGTGGACCCTACTACAGTTTAACCAGCTCAGCTATAGACTACACCAGCATGACTAGTATCTATGTGGACCCTACTACAGTTTAACCAGCTCAGCTATAGACTACACCAGCATGACTAGTATCTATGTGGGCCCTACTACAGTTTAACCAGCTCAGCTATAGACTACACCAGCATGACTAGTATCTATGTGGACCCTACTACAGTTTAACCAGCTCAGCTATAGACTACACCAGCATGACTAGTATCTATGTGGACCCTACTACAGTTTAACCAGCTCAGCTATAGACTACACCAGCATGACTAGTATCTATGTGGACCCTACTACAGTTTAACCAGCTCAGCTATAGACTACACCAGCATGACTAGTATCTATGTGGACCCTACTACAGTTTAACCAGCTCAGCATTAGACTACACCAGCATGACTAGTATCTATGTGGACCCTACTACAGTTTAACCAGCTCAGCTATAGACTACACCAGCATGACTAGTATCTATGTGGACCCTACTACAGTTTAACCAGCTCAGCTATAGACTACACCAGCATGACTAGTATCTATGTGGACCCTACTACAGTTTAACCAGCTCAGCTATAGACTACACCAGCATGACTAGTATCTATGTGGACCCTACTACAGTTTAACCAGCTCAGCTATAGACTACACCAGCATGACTAGTATCTATGTGGACCCTACTACAGTTTAACCAGCTCAGCTATAGACTACACCAGCATGACTAGTATCTATGTGGACCCTACTACAGTTTAACCAGCTCAGCTATAGACTACACCAGCATGACTAGTATCTATGTGGACCCTACTACAGTTTAACCAGCTCAGCTATAGACTACACCAGCATGACTAGTATCTATGTGGACCCTACTACAGTTTAACCAGCTCAGCTATAGACTACACCAGCATGACTAGTATCTATGTGGACCCTACTACAGTTTAACCAGCTCAGCTATAGACTACACCAGCATGACTAGTATCTATGTGGACCCTACTACAGTTTAACCAGCTCAGCTATAGACTACACCAGCATGACTAGTATCTATGTGGACCCTACTACAGTTTAACCAGCTCAGCTATAGACTACACCAGCATGACTAGTATCTATGTGGACCCTACTACAGTTTAACCAGCTCAGCTATAGACTACACCAGCATGACTAGTATCTATGTGGACCCTACTACAGTTTAACCAGCTCAGCTATAGACTACACCAGCTTGACTAGTATCTATGTGGACCCTACTACAGTTTAACCAGCTCAGCTATAGAGTACACCAGCATGACTAGTATCTATGTGGACCCTACTACAGTTTAACCAGCTCAGCTATAGAGTACACCAGCATGACTAGTATCTATGTGGACCCTACTACAGTTTAACCAGCTCAGCTATAGACTACACCAGCATGACTAGTATCTATGTGGACCCTACTACAGTTTAACCAGCTCAGCTATAGACTACACCAGCGTGACTAGTATCTATGTGGACCCTACTACAGTTTAACCAGCTCAGCTATAGACTACACCAGCGTGACTAGTATCTATGTGGACCCTACTACAGTTTAACCAGCTCAGCTATAGACTACACCAGCATGACTAGTATCTATGTGGACCCTACTACAGTTTAACCAGCTCAGCTATAGACTACACCAGCATGACTAGTATCTATGTGGACCCTACTACAGTTTAACCAGCTCAGCTATAGACTACACCAGCGTGACTAGTATCTATGTGGACCCTACTACAGTTTAACCAGCTCAGCTATAGACTACACCGGCATGACTAGTATCTATGTGGACCCTACTACAGTTTAACCAGCTCAGCTATAGACTACACCGGCATGACTAGTATCTATGTGGACCCTACTACAGTTTAACCAGCTCAGCTATAGACTACACCAGCATGACTAGTATCTATGTGGACCCTACTACAGTTTAACCAGCTCAGCTATAGACTACACCAGCATGACTAGTATCTATGTGGACCCTACTACAGTTTAACCAGCTCAGCTATAGACTACACCAGCATGACTAGTATCTATGTGGACCCTACTACAGTTTAACCAGCTCAGCTATAGACTACACCAGCATGACTAGTATCTATGTGGACCCTACTACAGTTTAACCAGCTCAGCTATAGACTACACCAGCATGACTAGTATCTATGTGGACCCTACTACAGTTTAACCAGCTCAGCTATAGACTACACCAGCTTGACTAGTATCTATGTGGACCCTACTACAGTTTAACCAGCTCAGCTATAGACTACACCAGCATGACTAGTATCTATGTGGACCCTACTACAGTTTAACCAGCTCAGCTATAGAGTACACCAGCATGACTAGTATCTATGTGGACCCTACTACAGTTTAACCAGCTCAGCTATAGACTACACCAGCATGACTAGTATCTATGTGGACCCTACTACAGTTTAACCAGCTCAGCTATAGACTACACCGGCATGACTAGTATCTATGTGGACCCTACTACAGTTTAACCAGCTCAGCTATAGACTACACCAGCGTGACTAGTATCTATGTGGACCCTACTACAGTTTAACCAGCTCAGCTATAGACTACACCAGCATGACTAGTATCTATGTGGACCCTACTACAGTTTAACCAGCTCAGCTATAGACTACACCAGCATGACTAGTATCTATGTGGACCCTACTACAGTTTAACCAGCTCAGCTATAGACTACACCAGCATGACTAGTATCTATGTGGACCCTACTACAGTTTAACCAGCTCAGCTATAGACTACACCAGCATGACTAGTATCTATGTGGACCCTACTACAGTTTAACCAGCTCAGCTATAGACTACACCAGCATGACTAGTATCTATGTGGACCCTACTACAGTTTAACCAGCTCAGCTATAGACTACACCAGCATGACTAGTATCCATGTGGACCCTACTACAGTTTAACCAGCTCAGCTATAGACTACACCAGCGTGACTAGTATCTATGTGGACCCTACTACAGTTTAACCAGCTCAGCTATAGACTACACCAGCATGACTAGTATCTATGTGGACCCTACTACAGTTTAACCAGCTCAGCTATAGACTACACCAGCATGACTAGTATCTATGTGGACCCTACTACAGTTTAACCAGCTCAGCTATAGACTACACCAGCATGACTAGTATCTATGTGGACCCTACTACAGTTTAACCAGCTCAGCTATAGACTACACCAGCGTGACTAGTATCTATGTGGACCCTACTACAGTTTAACCAGCTCAGCTATAGACTACACCGGCATGACTAGTATCTATGTGGACCCTACTACAGTTTAACCAGCTCAGCTATAGACTACACCAGCATGACTAGTATCTATGTGGACCCTACTACAGTTTAACCAGCTCAGCTATAGACTACACCAGCATGACTAGTATCTATGTGGACCCTACTACAGTTTAACCAGCTCAGCTATAGACTACACCAGCATGACTAGTATCTATGTGGACCCTACTACAGTTTAACCAGCTCAGCTATAGACTACACCAGCATGACTAGTATCTATGTGGACCCTACTACAGTTTAACCAGCTCAGCTATAGACTACACCAGCATGACTAGTATCTATGTGGACCCTACTACAGTTTAACCAGCTCAGCTATAGACTACACCAGCATGACTAGTATCTATGTGGACCCTACTACAGTTTAACCAGCTCAGCTATAGACTACACCAGCATGACTAGTATCTATGTGGACCCTACTACAGTTTAACCAGCTCAGCTATAGACTACACCAGCATGACTAGTATCTATGTGGACCCTACTACAGTTTAACCAGCTCAGCAGTACTATTATAATAGATATTAAACCCAGGATAGAGGGGCTGAGTGAATGTGGTCTGGACTCTGTGGAGGAGGGTCATTGTGTCAGAGACACTGTAGAAGGACAGAGTACCTGCCTTGTGATCCAGGTACACTCCTACTCTGGAGGACTGAGGGCCTGATACTTTAGTCACAACATTATTGTGTCTGAAATAATAACCACCTCTATAGCACTGTAAACTCCAGGACTTGTTATTGTATCCAAATCCATTACCTCTCTCTGTTCTGCTGATGTCTTTATATGAGACTGCTGTAATAACCCACCCCCCAGTCCACTCCACCTCCCAGTAACAGCGTCCAGACAGACCCTCTCTACACAGAACCTGACAGTAGTTGGTGAATCTGTCTGGATGGTCAGGATATGGTTGGACTTGGTCTGTACAGGTCACCTTTCTGTTCCCTTCAGACAGAGAGAGGTATGTGCCTGCTGTGTTTGGGTCCAGTGTGAGCTGACAGGAATCTGGGAGAAGAGCAGAGACCAATGAGGGTAGTCAGAACAATAAGTTAAGTCAGATACTGTATCTACCCTGTCTTTGATTAGAGCACAGCAGAGATCAAATCAGAGAAATATGAGGAGTCAGATAGATACCCAGTCTTTGATTAGATCTACTATTGCTATATATTTCTAGAGGGATTGTTAGGAGTGGCAGTAAAAAGAGACTGTTAGTTACTTCACAATAAAGAGACTCACATTGTAACAACTGTTCTCTGGTCTTGGGCTCTGGAGGCAGAACAACCTCCACTATATTCACTACAGACACACAAACACATTGACAGAGAGAGGGAATGTTATCATCATACCATATTCCACATGTATATGACTAGTAGGGAACTTTCAATGGTCTAAAGTTGATGTTCTGATTGTTTTCAACACACCTGTAGTGGAGATCTTGGTCCATTCTCCTTTAAGGAAGTCTTCTAGTTTCTCTCTCAGTTCAGACACAGTCTTACTCACATCTCCAAAGTACTGAAGAGGACGGACAACGATGCTGGGTAAGTCTGAAGATACACTGATACTGGAGAGAGACTGATAACTCTGGAGAGAGAGAGACACAGAGAGAGAGAGAGACAGAGAGAGACAGAGAGAGAGACAGAGACAGAGAGAGAGAGAGAGAGAGGGACACAGAGAGAGACAGAGAGAGAGAGAGAGGGAGAGAGAGAGAGAGAGAGACAGAGGGACATAGAGAGAGACACCGAGAGAGACAGAGAGAGGGACAGAGAGGCACAGAGGGACAGACAGAGAGAGGGACACAGAGAGAGGGGGGGACACAGACAGAGGGACAGGGGGACACAGACAGAGGGACAGGGGGACACAGAAAGACACAGAGAGACAGAGGGAAAGAGAGAGAGGGACAGAGAGAGAGAGAGGAGGGACAGAGAGAGAGAGAGGAGGGACAGAGAGAGAGAGAGGAGGGACAGAGAGGAGGGACAGAGAGAGAGAGAGAGAGAGACAGAGGGACAGAGGGACAGAGAGACAGAGGGACAGAGAGAGAGGGGGACAGAGAGAGAGGGGGACAGAGAGAGAGGGAGAGAGAGAGGGACAGAGGGAGAGAGACAGAGAGAGAGAGAGAGAGAGAGAGAGAGAGAGAGACAGAGAGAGAGGGAGAGAGAGAGGGACAGAGGGAGAGAGAGCGAGAGAGGGCCAGAGAGAGAGAGAGGGCCAGAGAGAGAGAGAGGGAGAGAGGGAGGGACACAGAGAGAGGGACACCAAGACCCAGAGAGAGGGGGACACGGACAGAGAGACACAGAGAGAGAGACACAGAGAGAGAGAGGGACAGAGTGACAGAGAGAGAGACAGAGGAACAGAGAGAGAGACACCGAGAGAGGGGGACACAGAGAGAGGGACAGGGGGACACAGAGACGGACAGGGGGACACAGACAGAGGGACACAGAGACGGACAGGGGGACACAGAGAGAGGGACAGGGGGACAGAGAGAGAGAGAGAGGGAGAGAGAGAGAGAGAAAGGGACAGAGAGAGAGAGAGAGAGAGAGAGAGAGAGAGAGGAGGGACAGAGAGAGAGAGAGAGAGAGAGGGACAGAGAGAGAGAGAGAGGGAGAGAGAGAGAGAGAAAGGGACAGAGAGAGAGAGAGAGAGAGAGAGAGGAGGGACAGAGAGAGAGAGAGAGAGAGAGGAGGGACAGAGAGAGAGAGAGGGACAGAGGGAGAGAGAGGGACAGAGAGGGAGAGAGAGGGACAGAGAGAGAGAGAGAGGGACAGAGAGAGAGAGAGAGAGAGGAGGGACAGAGAGAGAGAGAGAGAGAGGAGGGACAGAGAGAGAGAGAGAGAGGAGGGACAGAGAGAGAGAGAGAGGAGGGACAGAGAGAGAGGGACAGTGAGAGAGAGAGAGACAGTGAGAGAGAGAGGGACAGAGAGAGAGAGAGGAGGGACAGAGAGAGAGAGAGGAGGGACAGAGAGAGAGAGAGGAGGGACAGAGAGAGAGAGAGGAGGGACAGAGAGAGAGAGAGGAGGGACAGAGAGAGAGAGAGGAGGGACAGAGAGAGAGAGAGGAGGGACAGAGAGAGAGAGAGGAGGGACAGAGAGAGAGAGAGGAGGGACAGAGAGAGAGAGAGGAGGGACAGAGAGAGAGAGAGGAGGGACAGAGAGAGAGAGAGGAGGGACAGAGAGAGAGAGAGGAGGGACAGAGAGAGAGAGAGGAGGGACAGAGAGAGAGAGAGAGAGAGAGGAGGGACAGAGAGAGAGAGAGAGAGGAGGGACAGAGAGAGAGAGAGAGAGGAGGGACAGAGAGAGAGAGAGAGAGGAGGGACAGAGAGAGAGAGAGAGGAGGGACAGAGAGAGAGAGAGAGGAGGGACAGAGAGAGAGAGAGAGAGGAGGGACAGAGAGAGAGAGAGAGGAGGGACAGAGAGAGAGAGAGAGGAGGGACAGAGAGAGAGAGAGAGGAGGGACAGAGAGAGAGAGAGAGAGAGAGAGGGACAGAGAGAGAGAGACAGAGAGAGAGAGAGGGGGACAGAGAGGACAACATAATGATTGAGATGAATAGTTTCACATGAAGTTAATTTCATATCACATGTAACAAGACAGTTTAGTTACCTGGAGGAAATGGATGTGATCCTCTGTGTGTGAGAGCTGCTCCAGCTCAGTGCTTCTCTTCCTCAGCTCAGCTATCTCCTGCTTCAGTTGCTCCAGGACTCCTTCAGCTTCACTCACTTGATCCTTCTCTTGGGCTCTGATCAGCTCCTTCACCTCAGAGCTCCTTCTCTCAATGGAGCGGATCAGCTCAGTAAAGATCTGATCACTGTCCTCCACTGCTGCCTGTGCAGAGCACTGTTGAGAGAGAGAGAGAGAGAGAGAGAGAGAGAGAGAGAGACAGAGAGAGAGAGAGACAGAGAGAGAGAGAGAGAGGGACAGACAGAGAGAGAGAGACAGAGAGAGAGACAGAGAGAGAGAGCGAGAGCGAGAGAGAGAGCGAGAGCGAGAGCGAGAGAGAGAGAGGGACAGAGAGAGAGAGAGGGCGAGAGAGAGGGACAGAGAGCGAGAGAGAGGGACAGAGAGCGAGAGAGAGGGACAGAGAGCGAGAGAGAGGGACAGAGAGCGAGAGAGAGGGACAGAGAGCGAGAGAGAGGGACAGAGAGCGAGAGAGAGGGACAGAGAGCGAGGGAGAGAGAGAGAGAGGGACACAGAGAGAGAGAGAGAGGGACAGAGAGAGAGAGGGACAGAGAGAGAGAGAGACAGAGAGAGAGAGAGACAGAGAGAGAGACAGAGAGAGAGACAGAGAGAGAGACAGAGAGAGAGACAGAGAGAGAGACAGAGAGAGAGACAGAGAGAGACACAGAGAGAGACACAGAGAGAGAGACAGAGAGAGAGACAGAGAGAGACACAGAGAGAGACACAGAGAGAGACAGAGAGAGAGACACAGAGAGAGAGAGAGACACAGAGAGAGAGAGACACAGAGAGAGAGAGAGACACAGAGAGAGAGGGACAGAGAGAGAGAGGGACAGAGAGAGAGAGGGACAGAGAGAGAGAGGGACAGAGAGAGAGAGGGACAGAGAGAGAGAGGGACAGAGAGAGAGAGAGAGAGAGAGAGAGAGAGAGGGACAGAGAGAGAGAGAGAGAGAGAGGGACAGAGAGAGAGAGAGAGAGACAGAGAGAGAGAGACAGAGAGAGAGAGACAGAGAGAGAGAGACAGAGAGAGAGAGAGATAGCAGTTAGTTAATAGTATCTCTACTTGCAAATTCATCTTCTGCACATCTATCACTCCAGTGTTTAATTGCTAAATTGTAATTATTTCGCCACCACGGCCTATTTATTAACTTACCTCCTTTATCTTACCTCATTTGCACATCTGTATATAGACTTTTCTATTGTGTTATTGACTGTACGTTTGTTTATTCCATGTGTAACTCTGTGTTGTTGTTTGTGTCACACTGCTTTGCTTTATCTTGGCCAGGTCGCAGTTGTAAATGAGAACTTGTTCTCAACTGGCCTACCTGGTTAAATAAAGGACTTGTTCTCAACTAGCCTACCTGGTTAAATAAAGGACTTGTTCTCAACTGGCCCACCTGGTTAAATAAAGGACTTGTTCTCAACTAGTCTACCTGGTTAAATAAAGGTTTCATTAAAAAGTCTGGCAATAACTTAACTTTTCATTAATTAGACAGACTCCTCTAAATAATAAATATAATAAAATAACAAAAAAACAGTTAAATGCTAAGTACTATACATAGGTTTTATTTAAAAAATAACAATAGAACCTATTTAGTACTATAATGGTATTTACTAACATAATATTATTACTATAATAGTTTCTAAAGGGGTTCTAGGCTTCCCTACCCTAGAATTAGGGTTCAGGATAAAACAGGTTATACGTAGGGTTAGAGTTTCTGTACAGCACTTTGTGACATCTGCTGATGTAAAAAGGTCTTTATAAATACATTAGATTGATTGTTAGGTTCAGGGTATTTAAAGAGATAAACTGTATGGGTTTATATCTCTCTTGCTCCTCCCTGTGGTCTTCTGTGGGAACTACATACCTCATTCACCACACTTGATAGGCTCATAATCTGAGGTAGCAACTGAGTCAGAGCTACAAATCAATGATCTCCACCTATCCATTAGGTTTACAACTCAGTGAACCTGCGCAGCATTCTCTCTATTTGATGCCTACGAACCAACAGATTTCAACACATATCAAATTACCAGTTACCATTATTAGTAGCTGTAACCTAGTTAATAATAAGTTACCTGAGGTAAACCTACAAGGATAGTTAATAAGTTACCTGAGGTAAACCTACAAGGTTAACGCGGGCTGGAAGAGAATTACTTCAAAACCACAGCAAACAGCTGGGACATATAGTAATATTATATATATATAATATTATATCACTGGGCTCCTCTGTGCTAACAAACCCTGTGTACCACCCCTCCCCTGTTTAACCTTGAATTTCGTTCAGAAAAACACTTCCACATTTAGCAAAACGAACCAACTCTTTACGGATCTGTTCGGTGGTAATAAACGGAGGCAGATTAGACACCACTACTCTTGTCGAAATCAGCACCAACACAACCCCTCACATAAATCATACTGGTAACTAGCCGGGTAACAAGACTCACCTTTTACATTACCACAACCACCGCCATGTTCATTCTGGATACAGAGTGTATATGTTCCTCTCCCACCTGTTCACCGACCAGGATCAATAATTCCTCCACACCATTCTCCACAACGCACCTGAAGAGACAGCGTTTCTTCTCCACTCGGTTGAGGACATCAAACTACCCTACTCCCTCCTCAACTCTAACCGATAAACAGCGGAAACCGATAAACAAACCCTCCCACCATGACAAAATACATTTGGAAAATAGGCAAAAGAATAGCTGCACTCTTTACGAACGACAAAACCTCACGTTACCAACTTCTTCTTCTTCTATGGTATAATGGAGGTC
Source organism: Salmo salar (assembly GCF_965601325.2). Lineage (NCBI taxonomy): Eukaryota > Metazoa > Chordata > Actinopteri > Salmoniformes > Salmonidae > Salmo > Salmo salar. The sequence goes on from NW_027675388.1 coordinate 363,634, forward strand.
TTCAAACCAACGTTAAAGGAGCGTGGCGCCTCCTACTGTGCTGGAGTGTGTTCAATCACGGTTTACACCATTTCTAAATCCTCCTACCTAACTCAGTACTTCTGAGAAAATAAAAAAGATCCCTACTAACTTCTAATAGACCCTCCCCCATCCCCCAAATCCCAACGCCAACTAACCCTACACTCATTAAAACCCACTACCCCATTCCACTACTTTGACCCTATCTGCTCCTGCATCAGGCCAACTAACCCTACACTCATTAAAACCCACTACCCCATTCCACTACTTTGACCCTATCTGCTCCTGCACCAGGCCAACTAACCCTACACTCATTAAAACCCACTACCCCATTCCACTACTTTGACCCTATCTGCTCCTGCACCAGGCCAACTAACCCTACACTCATTAAAACCCACTACCCCATTCCACTACTTTGACCCTATCTGCTCCTGCACCAGGCCAACTAACCCTACACCCATTAAAACCCACTACCCCATTCCACTACTTTGACCCTATCTGCTCCTGCACCAGGCCAACTAACCCTACACTCATTAAAACCCACTACCCCATTCCACTACTTTGACCCTATCTGCTCCTGCACCAGGCCAACTAACCCTACACTCATTAAAACCCACTACCCCATTCCACTACTTTGACCCTATCTGCTCCTGCACCAGGCCAACTAACCCTACACTCATTAAAACCCACTACCCCCATTCCACTACTTTAACCCTATCTGCTCCTGCACCAGGCCAACTAACCCTACACTGATTAAAACCCACTACCCCATTCCACTACTTTGACCCTATCTGCTCCTGCACCAGGCCAACTAACCCTACACTCATTAAAACCCACTACCCCATTCCACTACTTTGACCCTATCTGCTCCTGCACCAGGCCAACTAACCCTACACTCATTAAAAACCCACTACCCCCATTCCACTACTTTGACCCTATCTGCTCCTGCACCAGGCCAACTAACCCTACACTCATTAAAACCCACTACCCCATTCCACTACTTTGACCCTATCTGCTCCTGCACCAGGCCAACTAACCCTACACTCATTAAAACCCACTACCCCCATTCCACTACTTTGACCCTATCTGCTCCTGCACCAGGCCAACTAACCCTAAACTCATTAAAACCCACTACCCCATTCCACTACTTTGACCCTATCTGCTCCTGCACCAGGCCAACTAACCCTACACTCATTAAAACCCACTACCCCATTCCACTACTTTGACCCTATCTGCTCCTGCACCAGGCCAACTAACCCTACACTCATTAAAACCCACTACCCCCATTCCACTACTTTGACCCTATCTGCTCCTGCACCAGGCCAACTAACCCTACACTCATTAAAACCCACTACCCCATTCCACTACTTTGACCCTATCTGCTCCTGCACCAGGCCAACTAACCCTACACTCATTAAAACCCACTACCCCATTCCACTACTTTGACCCTATCTGCTCCTGCACCAGGCCAACGGCCTGGGAGGACGGGACACCACCACTCAACACACCCTGGAACTCTTCTGAAGTCAAATCTAGTATGACCAAATACTTCTCTGCAGCTGCCACCAAAACATATTTTTTTTCTGTGATTTACATTCCATTTCTGCGGTACAGTTGATAACCATTTCCTATGAACACTAAGAAGCCAACCTTACTGAAGCATATATCACTGGTTGGCCCATCCCTCTGTGCTGTCACAGATCTACTACTCACAGGGATCCTCTCAGGATCCCTCAGCCTTGACCCATCCTCCTCTACTTTCTTCACTGCCTCAGCAGTGACAACCTGTTCCCAACAGTGGGGTCAGTGGGATTGGATAGGGGCCCCTCTACCTCTCTCTCTCTCTCTCTCTCTGACTGGAGGAGACAGGTGAAATGGTGTGTCTCCTCTGGTCAACAATACTCACCTTGAGAGACTCCACAGCCTGTTGGAGCTCCTTCAGCTCCTTCTCTCTCTCCTGGAATCTCTGCTGGACCTTCTGCTGACTCATCCCCAGCTGCCTCTGTGGAGAATCACTCTTCAATGAGCTATCAAGCTTTATTAGTCCAGTAGATCAATAGTATAGTAATGTGACATAGGGCCCATAGAGAGGAAGGTCTAAATAATGGATGGTCCATTTACTAAATGATATTTATTTGTTGCTATGTGAATGATTATAGTTTTTATGGTAGGACTACATGTATCAACAGGTTGAGACTGAACTTTGGACTCATAAAAGGGCATTCAGAATGATAATAGTGTTTGACATTATAAAATGGTGATACATTTGGAGAATCTGGGTTAACATATCTATATACTCAAGGTTTGTGTTCATATTTGTTCTGCTGAGGATTCATTTCATTTGAATGATCTCATATTCAAACAGCCTTAGTTCCTACTGTATCTTTAATTCTTTGTTTATCAGACAGTCACCAACAAGTTGTTCTGGTCTTACCTGTTTCTCAGTCCTCTCTGCTGCAGCTGACACTGTATCATGGCCTTTATGTTCATCCATTGTACACAGATAACAGATACACTGCTGATCGGTACGACAGTAAACCTCCAGCAGTTTGTCATGATGAGAGCAGATCTTCTCCTGTAGTTGTGCGGTGGCTTTGACCAGCTTGTGCTTCTTCAAAGCAGGAAATTCGTAGTGAGGTTGGAGGTGAGTCTCACAGTAAGAGGCCAGACACGCCAGACAGGACATGAGGGCTTTCTGCTTTCTGGTCCCAGTGCAGAAATCACACGCCACATCTCTAGGTCCAGCATAGCACAGAGCAGGAGGGGGAGCAGCCTGGAGTCCTGTCTTCTTCAGTTTCTCCACCACCTCAGCCAACATGTTATTTTTCCTCAGAATAGGCCTTGGAGTGAAGGTCTCTCTGCACTGAGGACAGCTATAGACCCCTTTCAGAACATCCTGATCCCAGCAGCCCTCAATACAGCTCCTACAGTAACTGTGTCCACAGGGGATGGCGACTGGTTCCTTCAGTAGATCCAGACAGACAGAACAACAGAACTGGTCCTGGTCCAGCAGAACTCCCTGTTGAGCCATTTGGACGGTTGTTCACTCTCACACAGACAGACGACACAGAGACTCAGATCAGTTTCGTTTCCTCAGAAGAGAGTTTGTGGGAGGGGGAGGGACTTCCTGGTTCTGCCAGAGGGGTGGGGTTAGAGGGAGGGAGGAAGAGAGAGAGGAACTGCATGCAACAGCAAGAGGGAGACAAATAGTCTTGTTCCTTGGTTTCAGCACTTAACATGGAATAAATGAAATAATGAATCTTAAAATGTGAGTTATTAGAATATAAAGGGTAACAGTTTCTATGAAGTACATATTATAATTATTTTAATGACCTTTATAATGCCTTATAATACACTTATGTGTTCTAATAAGCAATAAGGCCTGAGGAGGTGTGGTATATGTAAGGATTGCGGACCTGGTGGCAGTGAAGTCAGACGCAGGAGAGCAGAGATAGGTAATAGCCGGAGCAGTTTAATACAAAACGAACCTACATGGGTACAAAACCCGATGCGCACCAGTAACAGAGTACAAGCACTTACAAACAAACAATTCCACACAAGGACATGGGGGGAACAGAGGGTTAAATACACAACAATTCATGATGGAAATGGAAACCAGATGTGTAAGAAAACAAGACAAAACAAATGGAAAATGAAAAAGTGGATCGACAATGACTAGAAGACCGGTGACGCCGACCGCCGAACAAGGAGAGGAAATGACTTCGGTGGAAGTGGTGACAGTATATGGCTAATATACAGTACCACGGCTAAGTGCTGTTTTTAGGCACGACGCAAAGCGGATTGAGAATTATGTAACACTTTCAAAAATACAATCAAATAAAAATGTTATTGGTCACATACACATATTTAGTAGATGTTATTATGGGTGTAGTGAAATGCTTGTGTTCCTGGTTCCAACAGTGCAGTAGTATCTAACAATACACCCTAATGTAAATGTCACGGGTGTCGTAGGGTTTAGACCAAGACGCAGCGGGAAAATGTACACTCATCTTCTTTTATTAAAGGACAAAGAACAGGCCAGTAAGGAACAAAGCTATACACAGCAACAATCTGCCACAAAACCCCCATGACAAACAAACTCCTAATTATAGGACCTTCAATCAGAGGCCCGAACCACATAAAACAAACACCCCTCTACCTAAATACATAGCCCGGACCACATAAACCAAACACCCATCTACCTAAATACATAGCCCGAACCACATAAACCAAACACCCCTCTACCTAAATACATAGCCCGAACCACATAAACCAAACACCCCTCTACCTAAATACATAGCCCGAACCACATAAACCAAACACCCCTCTACCTAAATACATAGCCCGAACCACATAAACCAAACACCCCTCTACCTAAATACATAGCCCGAACCGCCTAAAACAAACACCCCCTGCCACGTCCTGACCAAACTACAATAACAAATAACCCCTATTACTGGTCAGGACGTGACAGTAAAAAGTAAAGGAATTAAGAAATATAGAAATATTAGGATGAGCAATGTTGGAGTCCTGGAATATAAATATATATACTGAGTATATACTGTGTGTATATGTGTGTATATACTGTGTGTATATGTGTGTATATATATATATATATATATATATATATATATATATATATATATATATATATATATATATATATATATATATATATATATATATATATATACACACACACACACACAGAACCAGTCTGAAGTATATATATATATATAATATATATACACACATATATATACACACACACATATACACAGAACCAGTCTGGAGTATATATATATACACACAGAACCAGTCTGGAGTATATATATATATATATATATATATATATATATATATACACACACAGAACCAGTCTGGAGTATATATATATATATATATATATATATATATATACACACACACAGAACCAGTCTGGAGTATATATATACACACATATATATACACACACATATACACAGAACCAGTCTGGAGTATATATATATACACACAGAACCAGTCTGGAGTATATATATATATATATATATATATATATATATATATATACACACACACACAGAACCAGTCTGGAGTATATATATATACACAGAACCAGTCTGGAGTATATATATATATATATAGATATATATATACACAGAGAACCAGTCTGGAGTTTATATATATATATACAGTACCAGTCAAATGTTGGGACACACTTACTCATTCAAGGGTTTTTCTTAATTTTTACATTCATGTCGTTTCTCTTTGCTTATTTGAGCTGTTCTTGCCATAATAAGGACTTGGTCTTTTACCAAATAGAGCTATCTTCTGTATACCAACCCTACCTTGTCACAACACAACTGATTTGCTCAAATGCATTTAGAAGGAAAGAAATTCCACAAATTAACTTTAACAAGGCACACCTGTTAATTGAAATGCATTCCAGGTGACTATCTCATGAAGCTGGTTGAGAGAATGCCAAGATTGTGCAAAGCTGTCATCAAGGCAAAGGGTGGCTACTTTGAAGAATCTCAAATATAAAATATATAAATATAACACTTTTTTTGGTTACTACATGATTCCATATCTGATATTTCATAGTCTTGATGTCTTCACTATTATTCTACAATGTTGAAAATAGTACAAATAAAGAAAAACCCTTAATTGTTCTAAAACGTTTGACCGGTAGTGTATATATAAATGTAAAGGGATGTATAGGTAATATGGATCAAATATGTAGTATATCTGAAGAATAGTATGTGGACAGCAATAATTAAATAGGATAGTCCTTGACTAGAATACAGTATATACATATGAAGTGGACAGCAGTAGTTATATAGGATGAACCAGGACTAGAATACAGTATATACATATGAAGTGGACAGCAGTAGTTATATAGGATGAACCAGGACTAGAATACAGTATATACATATGAAGTGGACAGCAGTAGTTATATAGGATGAACCATGACTAGAATACAGTATATACATATGAAGTGGACAGCAGTAGTTATATAGGATGAACCAGGACTAGAATACAGTATATACATATGAAGTGGACAGCAGTAGTTATATAGGATGAACCAGGACTAGAATACAGTATATACATATGAAGTGGACAGCAGTAGTTATATAGGATGAACCAGGACTAGAATACAGTATATACATATGAAGTGGGTAAAACAGTAAACATTATTAAAGTGACCAGCGGCTGAGGTCCTCGGGTGGCTGAGGTCCTCGGGTGGCTGAGGTCCTCTGGGTGGCTGAGGTCCTCTGGGTGGCTGAGGTCCTCTGGGTGGCTGAGGTCCTCTGGGTGGCTGAGGTCCTCTGGGTGGCTGAGGTCCTTTGGGTGGCTGAGGTCCTCTGGGTGGCTGAGGTCCTCTGGGTGGCTGAGGTCCTCTGGGTGGCTGAGGTCCTCTGGGTGGCTGAGGTCCTTGATGATCTTCTTGACCTTCCTGTGACACCAGGTGCTGTAGATGTCCTGGAGGGCAGGCACTTTGCCCCCGGTGATATGTTGGGCAGAACGCACCACCCTCTGGAGAGCCCTGTGGTTGCGACACTGTGGTTTCAGCCTCCGGAGGTTGAAGAGGTGCTGTTCTGATTTCTTCACCACAAGGTCTGTGTGGGTGGACCATTTGTCTGGTCTTCTCTACCTGACCGTCTCATTATCTTCTCTCAAGAAGAACTATCTTATGGTATGAAGATTGTCCTTCTTGAGAGAAGATCGAGCCTTCTTCTCTCCAGAAGATGTCTGGTAGGCCCATTTAAATACATTTTTTGGACATTTCAAGGTAGCAGATGTTTGAGTTGGGTTATTTTTTTCATTTTTGACAAAATGAGCACTCCTGGAAGTGACAGATTTTGACTTATATTGAGTGATAAGACTGAGCTATTTAAAAACACTTTTTCAACATTTCAAGATAGCAGTTAGTTCAGTTTGATCTTATTAAAGACAGCTGTATATTTTTTTTTTTGACCCAAAAATATTCTATGTTCATGCCCACTTTTTTTGCACTATGTTTGAAGACTGTCAACTTCTTGTCAGGAGGAGAATCACTTAGCCTTTCGATTATTTTTCAAATGATAGGATGCCTATTTAAAAACACTTTTTCAACATTTCAAGATAGCAGTTAGTTCAGTTTGATCTTATGAAAGACAGCTGTATCATTTTTTATAGCCGAAAGGAGCAAGTGCGACACTCACGTGTCCAAAAATCAGTACTCTAAGTACTCAAGTGGACTCTGCCATGCAGCAGAATACCACCCTTAGGTACCATCTGGAGGAAGTCCAGAATGGTCACGCTCTACAGCATGACTATCCATCCAAGCAACCGGAGTCCGGTACTCAAAAGAGTGAAGACGATAGGTTTCAGACATTGCCTCCATCATGTGTCCCCCAGTCTTCTCCTCTTGGCCATTTGGCACCGCATTGTCAGATTTAAAAAGAACTTTACTGGGAAATCACACTTTGCAATAAACGACGTGATATGCTCAGAAAAATAGGCTAGGCGATACAGGTTAGCGCCATCTTGGAACCATCTAAAATCAAATATACTATTGTAAATATTCCCTTACCTTTTGATTATCTTCATCAGAAGGCACTTCCAGGAATCCCAGGTCCACAACAAATGTAGTTTTGTTCGAAAAAGTTAATAATTTATGTCCCAATAGTTCCTTCTTGTTAGCGCGTTCCGAAGGCTACTCATAATGTACTGAAGCGCGCGGGACATGTCGTCACGAATGTGCAAAAAATATATATTTACGTTCGTTCAAACATGTCAAACGTTGTATAACATAAATCTTTAGGGCCTTTTTCAACCAGAGCTTCAATAATATTCAAGGCGGACGATTGCATTGTCTTACTAAACGTTTCGGAACAAAAGGGTTCCCATGGGCGCCGACGTCATAGTAGTAATGGCCCTCCCCCTGTGACCAACTTCCCAAGCCTCTCTTTGGGTCAGTTTCTACCATAGAAGACTCAAACCACTTTGTAAAGACTGTTGACATCTAGTGGAAGCCTTAGGAAGTGCTAAATGATTAATAAGTCCCTGTGAGTTTCAATGGCAAAGGCTTGAAAGTGATTCCACACATCAGAGTTCCACTTCCTGTTAGGATTTGTCTCAGGGTTTTGACTGCCATATGAGTTTTGTTATACTCACAGACACCATTAAAACAGTTTTAGAAACTTTAGAGTGTTTTCTATCCAAATCTAATTATATGCATATTCTAGTTACTGGGCAGGAGTAGTAACCAGATTAAATCGGGTATGTTTTTTATCCGGCCGTGCAAATACTTCCCCCTATCCCCATCAGGTTAAGAGTTTATTCGGAAGATAATGGCTCTATAAACACTCTTCCGTGGTGTCCCGACTTTATAGTTAATTACATTTACATGATTAGCTAATCAGGTGATATTAATTACAGAGAAAGGATTTTATAGGATAGCATGTCATATCACTTAATCTGGCATAACCAAAGACACGAAAGCAGAGAGGGAGAGAGCAGAAAGAGAGAGAACAGAGAGAGAACAGAGAGAGAGAGCAGAGAGAGCAGAGAGAGCAGAGAGAGAGAGCGCAGAGAGAGAGCGCAGAGAGAGCAGAGAGAGAGAGCAGAGAGAGCAGAGAGAGAAGAGAGAGAAGAGAGAGGGAGCAGGCTGAGAGAGCAGAGAACAGAGAGAGCAGAGAACAGAGAGCAGGCTGAGAGAGCAGAGAGAGCAAAGAGCAGAGAGAGAGAGTGCAGGGAAAGCAGAGAGAGAGAGCAGAGGGAGAGAGCAGTGAGAGAGAGAGCAGAGAGAGAGAGAGCAGAGAGAGCAGAGGGAGAGAGAGAGCAGAGAGAGCAGAGAGAGCAGAGCGAGAGCAGAGGGAGAGCAGAGAGCAGAGAGAGCAGAGCGAGAGAGAGCGCAGAGAACAGAGAGAGCAGAGGGAGAGAGAGCGCAGAGAGAGGGAGCAGGCTGAGAGAGCAGAGAGAGAGAGCAGAAAACAGAGAGAGAGAGCAGAGAGCAGTGAGTGAGAAGAGAGCAGAGAGAGCAGAGAAAGAGAGCAGAAAGAGCAGAGAGAGAGCAGGGAGGGCAGAGAAAAGAGAAAGAGCAGCAGAGCAGAGAGAGAGAGAGCAGAGAAAGAGCAGCAGAGCAGAGAGAGAGAGAGCAGAGAAAGAGCAGCAGAGCAGAGAGCAGAGAGAGAGAAGAGAGAGAGAGCAGAGAGCACGCTGAGAGAGCAGAGAGCAGGCTTAGAGAGCAGAGAGAGAGCAGAGAGCAGAGAGAGAGCAGAGAGAGCAGAGAGAGCAGAGAAAAGAGAGAGAGCAGCAGAGCAGAGAGAGAGAGAGCAGAGCAGAGAGAGAGAGAGAGCAGCAGAGCAGAGAGCAGAGAGAGAGCGCAGAAAGAGCAGAGAGAGAGCAGGGAGCAGGCTGAGAGAGAGCAGAGAGCAGAGAGAGAGAGCAGAAAGAGCAGAGAGAGAGCAGGGAGGGCAGAGAGAGAGCAGAGAGAGCAGAGAAAAGAGAGAGAGCAGCAGAGAAAAGAGAGAGAGAGAGAGCAGAGAGAAGAGAGAGAGACGAGAGAGCAGAGAGAACAGAGAGCATAGAGAGCAGGAAAAGCAGAGAGCAGAGAGTGCAGAGAGAGCAGAGAGAGAGCAGGGAGCAGGCTGAGAGAGAGCAGAGAGAGCAGGGAGCAGAGAGAGAGCAGAGAGTAGAGAGAGCAGAGAGAGCAGAGATAGTAACCCTGCATCACAACACTCTGTTGCTATAGTAACCCTGCATCACAACACTCTGTTGCTATAGTAACCCTGCATTACAACACTCTGTTGCTATAGTGACCCTGCATCACAACACTCTGTTGCTATAGTGACCCTGCATCACAACACTCTGTTGCTATAGTAACCCTGCATTACAACACTCTGTTGCTATAGTGACCCTGCATCACAACACTCTGTTGCTATAGTAACCCTGCATCACAACACTCTGTTGCTATAGTAACCCTGCATTACAACACTCTGTTGCTATAGTGACCCTGCATCACAACACTCTGTTGCTATAGTGACCCTGCATCACAACACTCTGTTGCTATAGTAACCCTGCATCACAACACTCTGTTGCTATAGTGACCCTGCATCACAACACTCTGTTGCTATAGTAACCCTGCATCACAACACTCTGTTGCTATAGTGACCCTGCATCACAACACTCTGTTGCTATAGTGACCCTGCATCACAACACTCTGTTGCTATAGTGACCCTGCATCACAACACTCTGTTGCTATAGTGACCCTGCATCACAACACTGTTGCTATAGTGACCCTGCATCACAACACTCTGTTGCTATAGTGACCCTGCATCACAACACTCTGTTGCTATAGTGACCCTGCATCACAACACTCTGTTGCTATAGTAACCCTGCATCGAGAATGAGCATTCATATCCCATCTGCGTTTTGTCATCCATTCACCACGACAGCCGTTACAACATGAGACAGGGAGAAGGAATGTAAAATCAATAACTAAACTGTTTTCACAATTAACATGCTGTTTCTTGTTTCAAGTATGTTTTATTATGAAAAGTACAATATAACCATGTATACTTGTACAACTATGGAGCGCATGTCCACATATAATTATACAATTTGTTTTTCCAACATAAAAGACAAGAAATGATCAAATTGGTATTTTAACGTTGTTATTGTAAGAGTTTAAATGTTTAAACAGAGGATACATCTAAAACAGGATAAAACAAGTGCAGTATGTTGTGAGAATGTTACTTTAACGTCGACTCATTACGTCACACTATAACTTCATGGGAGTCTTGTGGAAAGACTAACGGTGTTATTGTAAGAGGTCATGGGTCAAAGTCCTCACAATTATAGGAAGATGCGCATGTGTGTGTGTGAGAGTGTGTCCTGTGTGTGTGTGTGTGTGTTTGTCCAGTGTGTGTGTGTGTGTGTGTGTGTGTGTGTGTGTGTGTGTGTGTGTGTGTTTGTCCAGTGTGTGTGTGTGTCCAGTGTGTGTGTGTGTGTGTGTTTGTCCAGTGTGTGTGTGTGTGTGTGTGTTTGTCCAGTGTGTGTGTGTGTGTGTGTGTGTGTGTTTGTCCAGTGTGTGTGTGTGTGTGTTTTTGTCCGGTATGTGTGTGTGTGTGTTTGTCCAGTGTGTGTGTGTGTGTGTTTGTCCAGTGTGTGTGTTTGTCCAGTGTGTGTGTGTGTGTGTGTGTCCAGTGTGTGTGTGTGTGTGTGTTTGTCCAGTGTGTGTGTGTGTGTGTTTGTCCAGTGTGTGTGTGTGTGTGTTTGTCCAGTGTGTGTGTGTGTGTGTTTGTCCAGTGTGTGTGTGTGTGTGTTTGTCCAGTGTGTGTGTGTGTGTGTTTGTCCAGTGTGTGTGTGTGTGTGTTTGTCCAGTGTGTGTGTGTGTGTGTGTTTGTCCAGTGTGTGTGTGTGTGTGTTTGTCCAGTGTGTGTGTGTGTGTGTGTGTTTGTCCAGTGTGTGTGTGTGTGTGTGTGTTTGTCCAGTGTGTGTGTGTGTGTTTGTCCAGTGTGTGTGTGTGTGTGTGTGTGTGTGTGTGTGTGTTTGTCCAGTGTGTGTGTGTGTGTTTGTCCAGTGTGTGTGTGTGTGTTTGTGTGTGTGTTTGTCCAGTGTGTGTGTGTGTGTGTGTGTGTGTGTTTGTCCAGTGTGTGTGTGTGTGTGTTTGTCCAGTGTATGTGTGTGTGTGTTTGTCCAGTGAGTGTGTGTGTGTGTTTGTCCAGTGTGTGTGTGTGTGTTTGTGTGTGTGTTTGTCCAGTGTGTGTGTGTGTGTGTGTGTGTGTGTGTTTGTCCAGTGTGTGTGTGTGTGTTTGTCCAGTGTGTGTGTGTTTGTCCAGTGAGTGTGTGTTTGTCCAGTGTGTGTGTGTGTGTGTGTGTGTGTGTGTGTGTGTGTGTTTGTCCAGTGTGTGTGTGTGTGTGTGTTTGTCTAGTGTGTGTGTGTGTGTGTGTGTGTGTGTGTGTGTGTGTGTGTGTGTGTGTGTGTGTGTGTGTGTGTGTTTGTCCAGTGTGTGTGTGTGTGTTTGTCCAGTGTGTGTGTGTTTGTCCAGTGTGTGTGTGTGTGTGTGTGTGTGTGTGTGTTTGTCCAGTGTGTGTGTGTGTGTGTGTTTGTCTAGTGTGTGTGTTTGTCCAGTGTGTGTGTGTGTGTGTGTGTGTGTGTGTGTGTGTGTGTGTGTGTGTGTGTGTGTGTGTGTGTGTGTGTGTGTTTGTCCAGTGTGTGTGTGTGTGTTTGTCCAGTGTGTGTGTGTTTGTCCAGTGAGTGTGTGTTTGTCCAGTGTGTGTGTGTGTGTGTGTGTGTGTGTGTGTGTGTGTGTGTGTGTGTGTGTGTGTGTGTGTGTGTGTGTGTGTGTGTTTGTCCAGTGTGTGTGTGTGTGTGTGTGTTTGTCTAGTGTGTGTGTTTGTCCAGTGTGTGTGTGTGTGTGTGTGTGTGTGTGTGTGTGTGTGTGTCTGTGTGTGTGTCCAGTTATTATTTCAGGGACACTGAGTCGCCAACATAATAAACCCTAAATCCTGGATAGAGGGGCTCAGTGAATGTGGAGGTGAATGTGATCAGGTGGGTCAGTGTGTCAGAGGAGGCTCTATAGAAGGACAGAGTGCCGGCTGACCAGTCCAGATACACTCCTACTCTGTGGGATCTGGAGGAGGGGACGTCTATGGTAGTGGAGTTATTATTATGCCAGCTGGAGGAGGGGACGTCTATGGTAGTGGAGTTATTATTATACCAGCTGGAGGAGGGGACGTCTATGGTAGTGGAGTTATTATTATACCAGCTGGAGGAGGGGACGTCTATGGTAGTGGAGTTATTATTATACCAGCTGGAGGAGGGGACGTCTATGGTAGTGGAGTTATTATTATACCAGCTGGAGGAGGGGACGTCTATGGTAGTGGAGTTATTATTATACCAGCTGGAGGAGGGGACGTCTATGGTAGTGGAGTTATTATTATACCAGCTGGAGGAGGGGACGTCTATGGTAGTGGAGTTATTATTATACCAGCTGGAGGAGGGGACGTCTATGGTAGTGGAGTTATTATTATACCAGCTGGAGGAGGGGACGTCTATGGTAGTGGAGTTATTATTATACCAGCTGGAGGAGGGGACGTCTATGGTAGTGGAGTTATTATTATACCAGCTGGAGGAGGGGACGTCTATGGTAGTGGAGTTATTATTATACCAGCTGGAGGAGGGGACGTCTATGGTAGTGGAGTTATTATTATACCAGCTGGAGGAGGGGACGTCTATGGTAGTGGAGTTATTATTATACCAGCTGGAGGAGGGGACGTCTATGGTAGTGGAGTTATTATTATACCAGCTGGAGGGGGGGACGTCTATGGTAGTGGAGTTATTATTATACCAGCTGGAGGAGGGGACGTCTATGGTAGTGGAGTTATTATTATACCAGCTGGAGGAGGGGACGTCTATGGTAGTGGAGTTATTATTATACCAGCTGGAGGAGGGGACGTCTATGGTAGTGGAGTTATTATTATACCAGCTGGAGGAGGGGACGTCTATGGTAGTGGAGTTATTATTATACCAGCTGGAGGAGGGGACGTCTATGGTAGTGGAGTTATTATTATACCAGCTGGAGGAGGGGACGTCTATGGTAGTGGAGTTATTATTATACCAGCTGGAGGAGGGGACGTCTATGGTAGTGGAGTTATTATTATACCAGCTGGAGGAGGGGACGTCTATGGTAGTGGAGTTATTATTATACCAGCTGGAGGAGGGGACGTCTATGGTAGTGGAGTTATTATTATACCAGCTGGAGGAGGGGACGTCTATGGTAGTGGAGTTATTATTATACCAGCTGGAGGAGGGGACGTCTATGGTAGTGGAGTTATTATTATACCAGCTGGAGGAGGGGACGTCTATGGTAGTGGAGTTATTATTATACCAGCTGGAGGAGGGGACGTCTATGGTAGTGGAGTTATTATTATACCAGCTGGAGGAGGGGACGTCTATGGTAGTGGAGTTATTATTATACCAGCTGGAGGAGGGGACGTCTATGGTAGTGGAGTTATTATTATGCCAGGCAGAGTATCTGTTGTCAGAGCAGATCAGACTCCAGGACTTGTCATTGTATCCAAGCCAACAGTCATCACCCCATCCTCTCCTGCTGATTCCTTTATATGTCACTCCTATACCAGCCCCTCTCCCTCTCCACTCTACCTCCCAGTAACAGCGCCCAGTCAGACCCTCTCTACACAGCACCTGTCCCCAGACCTCAAATCTCTCTGGGTGATCAGGATACGGCTGCTTCTCTCTCCTCCATGTCACCTTTCTGTTCTCCTCAGACAGAGAGAGGCGTCTGTTTACTGTGTTTGGGTCCAGTGTGAGATCACAGACATCTGATGGATGAAACCAGACACAATATTAGAAATCATCATCATTCACATTAGAATGTTAACTCACTTTTCACTAATTCATTTAATGTAGATGTTTCTAGGTATCAAAAGGAGAAGTTAAGGTAACTTGAGACTTGTTGAATGATCATATGTTATACTGTATGGTAATATAAAACACACTTATTGACATTAATTACACACACACACACACACATCAACTCTTTGTAAACGTTGGTGTCCCTGATTTGTGCTTCTGTAGAACTACAGATGATATTTAATATGACCAAGTCAGTAATGATGGTGGTCTTTGACTTAACTCGAATTAAGACTTATTCTTAGTCATATTCTTCACAGCAGTCAACACTCACATTTTCTAATCCCAGGTTTCATTCTGTTCTCTCCACCATGTAGCGGTAAGCAGAAAAACAGACTGTGTGTTCAGGTGTATCCCTCAATGACTCACACACACACACACACACACACACACACACACACACACACACACACACACACACACACACACACACACACACACACACACACACACACACACACACACACACACACACACACACACACACACACACACACACACACACACACACACACACACACACACACACACACACACATATAACTTTGTCCAAGTGGTGGTCAGAATGTTTGTCTTAACTAGCCTGAAAAGTCAAACATGTCTGATATGAACATTGACATAAACCCTCCACATACTTGAGTTTCTCCAGTCTGCAGTGTGGATCCTCCAGTCCAGCAGAGAGCAGTCTGACTCCTGAGTCTCCTGGGTGATTGTAGCTCAGGTCCAGCTCTCTCAGGTGTGAGGGGTTTGACCTCAGAGCTGAGACCAGAGAAGCACAGCCTTCCTCTGTGACTAGACAGCCTGACAGCCTGCAAACAGTCAAATCATATTAAAATCACACTGCTATTCTTTGGTGGTGAAAATAGTGGCAGTATATTTCTTCAACATATTCAGATACATCAGTGTCATGAAACCTGCCATATCTATTCAGAAATGAATGTATCATATTATAAATTACAAATGATCAACGTTTTGCCTGCAGATAGAAACATGTATAGTACAAATATTTGAGTAGACTGACCAGACCAGTTTAAAAGCAGTATCAGTCAAAAGACAGACAGTGAGGTATCAGATTTAGATTGTATTGAGTATACAGTCCACACCATATCTATTTTGACAGTGAAGATAACAATTTAAATGTGGTTCTAAACTCTAACATTTTGGATTTCAGATCAAATGTTTCATATGAGGTGACAGTATATAATGTCACCTTTTATTTGAGGATATTTTCATACATATCTGTTTCACTATTTAGAAAAATGAAAGCACTTTATGTATCTAGTCCCCCTATTTAAAGAAGTCATATGTTTTCTGACCAATTCACTCATAGTGGCTTAAAGTAGTCACAAGTTCAGTATTTGATCCGATATTCCTTGAACGCAGCGACTACATCAAGCTTGTGACTCAAACTCGTTGATTGATTTTTCAGTTTGTTTTGGTTGTGTTTTGGGTTGTGTTTTGCCCAATATTAAAATGGTGGATGGTGTAACGTCTGCTTCCAGCTCACACTCTCAAACACGTAGATCCCCCTGAACGCAGCTCACTCTCCAGATCCCAGTCACCTGAATTCTGATCACCTGTTCACACACCTGTATGTCATTATCAAACTCTATTTAGTTCAGTTCTTTGCACCCCCATCATTGTGATGTAATGTTTGATTTGCGACACACGGCTATTCGGAGCGCTGACTTTCCTTTAATTTACTCCTCCCGTGTATGATAGTTTTTGCCTGCCTCACTAATGATGCCTTTTGCCTATTCCCTGCCTGTACCTTAGCCCATTGGATTTCCTGTTATCAACCTATTCCCTGCCTGTACCTTAGCCCATTGGATTTCCTGTTATCAACCTATTCCCTGCCTGTACCTTAGCCCATTGGATTTCCTGTTATCAACCTATTCCCTGCCTGTACCTTAGCCCATTGGATTTCCTGTTATCAACCTATTCCCTGCCTGTACCTTAGCCCATTGGATTTCCTGTTATCAACCTATTCCCTGCCTGTACCTTAGCCCATTGGATTTCCTGTTATCAACCTATTCCCTGCCTGTACCTTAGCCCATTGGATTTCCTGTTATCAACCTATTCCCTGCCTGTACCTTAGCCCATTGGATTTCCTGTTATCAACCTATTCCCTGCCTGTACCTTAGCCTATTGGATTTCCTGTTATCAACCTATTGCCTGATCTCCCGGACCACGGCCTTTTCCCTGCCTGTTGCATTTTTGGACCCTTTTTGATCTTCTGCCTGCCCCTGGACCTGTGGTCCTTTACAATAAACACCTGCTGAGCCCTGCACTTGAAACCAGCTCTCTGTCTCCCATCGTGTTCATTACAGATGGTGACTGGAGTCATTTTATTTATAAGTGAGTAGATAACATGTTTCTAAACACTACTAAAAGCATCCTGATGATGCCATGATTAAGAAAAATCATGAATGAATCATGAATAATAGTGAGAAAGTTACAGAAGCTACAACAAAACATGCTAACCTCTCACCATTACCAATAACAGAGGCTACAACAAAACATGCTAACCTCTCACCATTACCAATAACAGAGGATACAACAAAACATGCTAACCTCTCACCATTACCAATAACAGAGGCTACAACAAAACATGCTAACTCCTCACCATTACCAATAACAGAGGCTACAACAAAACATGCTAACCTCTCACCATTACCAATAACAGAGGATACAACAAAACATGCTAACCTCTCACCATTACCAATAACAGAGGATACAACAAAACATGCTAACCTCTCACCATTACCAATAACAGAGGCTACAACAAAACATGCTAACCTCTCACCATTACCAATAACAGAGGCTACAACAAAACATGCTAACCTCTCACCATTACCAATAACAGAGGCTACAACAAAACATGCTAACCTCTCACCATTACCAATAAGAGGCTACAACAAAACATGCTAACCTCTCACCATTACCAATAACAGAGGCTACAACAAAACATGCTAACCTCTCACCATTACCAATAACAGAGGCTACAACAAAACATGCTAACCTCTCACCATTACCAATAACAGAGGCTACAACAAAACATGCTAACCTCTCACCATTACCAATAACAGAGGATACAACAAAACATGCTAACCTCTCACCATTACCAATAACAGAGGCTACAACAAAACATGCTAACCTCTCACCATTACCAATAACAGAGGCTACAACAAAACATGCTAACCTCTCACCATTACCAATAACAGAGGCTACAACAAAACATGCTAACCTCTCACCATTACCAATAACAAAGGCTACAACAAAACATGCTAACCTCTCACCATTACCAATAACAGAGACTACAACAAAACATGCTAACCTCTCACCATTACCAATAACAGAGGATACAACAAAACATGCTAACCTCACCATTACCAATAACAGAGACTACAATAAAACATGCTAACCTCTCACCATTACCAATAACAGAGGATACAACAAAACATGCTAACCTCTCACCATTACCAATAACAGAGGCTACAACAAAACATGCTAACCTCTCACCATTACCAATAACAGAGGATACAACAAAACATGCTAACCTCTCACCATTACCAATAACAGAGGCTACAACAACACATGCTAACCTCTCACCATTACCAATAACAGAGGCTACAACAAAACATGCTAACCTCTCACCATTACCAATAACAGAGGATACAACAAAACATGCTAACCTCTCACCATTACCAATAACAGAGGTTACAACAAAACATGCTAACCTCTCACCATTACCAATAACAGAGGCTACAACAAAACATGCTAACCTCTCACCATTACCAATAACAGAGGCTACAACAAAACATGCTAACCTCTCACCATTACCAATACAGAGGCTACAACAAAACATGCTAACCTCTCACCATTACCAATAACAGAGGCTACAACAAAACATGCTAACTTCTCACCATTACCAATAACAGAGGATACAACAGAACATGCTAACCTCTCACCATTACCAATAACAGAGGCTACAACAAAACATGCTAACCTCTCACCATTACCAATAACAGAGGCTACAACAAAACATGCTAACCTCTCACCATTACCAATAACAGAGGCTACAACAAAACATGCTAACATCTCACCATTACCAATGACAGAGGGGGTATGATCTTTGTACCTCTGTAAATTTCTCATTCCTCATTATTCACGACTAATTCCTGATTATTCATAATCATGGTAGCATCCACATGAATGTAGAAGTGTTCAGAAACATCTTCTCTTCTTACTGACAATACAAGTGAAGTGACTCCAAAATGACAGGACATTATTCACCATTCAGAATATTGGACCCAACACTAAACTTTTGACTAAATTAATTTGTCCAAATAATTAAGACTTCTTCAAATAGGAGAACTAAACTCAGCAAAAAAAGAAACGTCCTCTCACTGTCATTTGCGTTTATTTTCATCAAACTTAACATGTGTAAATATTTGTATGAACATAACAACATTCAACAACTATGACATAAACTGAACAAGTTCCACAGACATGTGACTCACAGAAATGGAATAATGTTTCCC
The DNA here is from genome assembly GCF_965601325.2 of Salmo salar. Classification (NCBI taxonomy): domain Eukaryota; kingdom Metazoa; phylum Chordata; class Actinopteri; order Salmoniformes; family Salmonidae; genus Salmo; species Salmo salar. Next base: position 382,621 of record NW_027675388.1, read on the forward strand.
TGAACAAAGGGGGGTCAAAATCAAAAGTAACACTCAGTATCTGCTGTGGCCACCAGCTGCATCAAGAACTGCAGATCATCTCCTCCTCATGGACTGCATCAGATTTGCCAGTTCTTGATGTGAGATGTTACCCCACTCTTCCACCAAGACACCTGCAAGTTCCTGGACATTTCTGGGGGGAATGGCCTTAGCCCTCACCCTCCGATCCAACAGGTCCCAGATGTGCTCAATGGGATTGAGATCCGGGCTCTTCGCTGGCCATGGCAGAACACTGACATTCCTGTCTTGCAGGAAATCACGCACAGAACAAGTAGTATGGCTGGTGGCATTGTCATGCTGGAGGGTCATGTCAGGATGAGCCTGCAGGAAGGGTACCACATGAGGGAGGAGGATGTCTTCCCTGTAACGCACATCGTTGAGATTGCCTGCAATGACAACAAGCTCAGTCCGGTGATGCTGTAACACACTGCCCCAGACCATGACGGACCCTCCACCTCCAAATCGATCCCGCTCCAGAGTACAGGCCTCGGTGTAACGCTCATTCCTTCGACGATAAACGCGAATCCGACCATCACCCCTGGTGAGCCAAAACCTCGACTCGTCAATGAAGAGCACTTTTTGCCAGTCCTGTCTGGTCCAGCGATGGTGGGTTTGTGCCCATAGGTGACGTTGTTGCCGGTGATGTCTGGTGAGGACCTGCCTTACAACAGGCCTACAAGCCCTCAGCCCAGCCTCTCTCAGCCTATTGAGGACAGTCTGAGCACTGATGGAGGGATTGTGCATTCCTGGTGTAACTCGGGCAGTTGTTGCCATCCTGTACCTGTCCCGCAGGTGTGATGTTCGGATGTACCGATCCTGCACAGGTGTTGTTACACGTGACCCTGCCACTGTGAGGACGATCAGCTGTCCGTCCTGTCTCCCTGTAGCGCTGTCTAAGGCGTCTCATAGTACGAACATTGCAATTTATTGCCCTGGCCACATCTGCAGTCCTTGTGCCTCCTTGCAGCATGCCTAAGGCACGTTCACGCAGATGAGCAGGGACCCTGGGCATCTTTCTTTTGGTGTTTTTCAGAGTCAGTAGAAAGGCCTCTTTCGTGTCCTAAGATTTCATAACTGTGACCTTCATTGCCTACCATCTGTAAGCTGTTAGTGTCTTAACGACCGTTCCACAGGTGCATGTTCATTAATTGTTTATGGTTCATTGAACAAGCATGGGGAAACAGTGCTTAAACCCTTTTCAATAAAGATCTGTGAAGTTATTTGGATTTTTACGAATTATCTTTGAAAGACAGGGTCCTGAAAAAGGGATGTTTCTTTTTTTGTTGAGTTTAGATGCATAAAGTGCTTTCATATCTAAACGGTAAAAAATACAGTCTTGGCCAAAAGTTTTGAGAATGACACAAATATTAATTTTCACAAAGTCTGCTGCCTCAGTTTGTATGATGGCAATTTGCATATACTCCAGAATGTTATGAAGAGTGATCAGATAAATTGCAAATATAATTGCCAAGTCCCTCTTTGCCATGCAAATGAACTGAATCCCCAAAAAACATTTCCACTGCATTTCAGCCCTGCCACAAAAGGACCAGCTGACATCATGTCAGTGATTCTCTCGGTAACACAGGTGTGAGTGTTGACGAGGACAAGGCTGGAGATCACTCTGTCATGCTGATTGTGTTTGCATAAATGACTGGAAGCTTCAAAAGGAGGGTGGTGCTTGGAATCATTGTTCTTCCTCTGTCAAACATGGTTACCTGCAAGGAAACACGTGTCATCATCATTGCTTTGCACAAAAAGGGCTTCACAGGCAAGGATATTGCTGCCAGTAAGATGGCACCTAAATCAACCATTTATCGGATCATCAAGAACTTCAAGGAGAGCGGTTCAATTGTTGTGAAGAAGGCTTCAGGGCGCCCAAGAAAGTCCAGCAAACGCCAGGACCGTCTCCTAAAGTTGATTCAGCTGCGGGATCGGGGCACCACCAGTACAGAGCTTGCTCAAGAATGGCAGCAGGCAGGTGTGAGTGCATCTGCACGCACAGTGAGGCGAAGACTTTCGGAGGATGGCCTGGTGTCAAGAAGGGCAGCAAAGAAGCAACTTCTCTCCAGGAAAAACATCAGGGACAGACTGATATTCTGCAAAAGGTACAGGGATTGGATTGCTGAGGACTGGGGTAAGTCATTTTTTCTGATGAATCCCCTTTCTGATTGTTTGAGGCATCCGGAAAAAAGCTTGTCTGGAGAAGGCAAGGTGAGAGCTACCATCAGTCCTGTGTCATGCCAACAGTAAAGCATCCTGAGACCATTCATGTGTGGGGTTGCTTCTCAGCCAAGGGAGTGGGCTCACTCACAATTTTGCCAAAGAACACAGCATGAATAAAGAATGGTACCAACACATCCTCCGAGAGCAACTTCTCCCAACCAGTCAGGAACAGTTTGGTGACGAACAATGCCTTTTCCAGCATGATGGAGCACTTTGCCATAAGGCAAAAGTGATAACTAAGTGGCTCTGGGAACAAAACATTGATATTTTGGGTCCATGGCCAGGAAACTCCCCAGACCTTAATCCCATTGAGAACTTGTGGTCAATCCTCAAGAGGCAGGTGGACAAACAAAACCCCACAAATTCCGACAAACTCCAAGCATTGATTATGCAAGAATGGGCTGCCATCAGTCAGGATGTGGCCCAGAGGTTAATTGACAGCATGCCAGGGCAGATTGCAGAGGTCTTGGAAAAGAATGGTCAGCACTGCAAATATTGACTCATTGCTTCAACTTCATATGATTGTCAATAAAAGCCTTTGACACTTATGAAATGCTTGTAATTATACTTCAGTATTCCATAGTAACATCTGACAAAAATATCTAAAGACACTGAAGCAGCAGACTTTGTGAAAATTAATATTTGTGTCATTCTCAAAACTTGTGGCCACGACTGTATATGTATGAACACCTTTAAACAAAAGGTGACGTTCTGTACTGTCACCTAATATCCAACATTCTATCTCAAATACAAAATGCTGGAGCATAGCACCACATTTAAAACTTTAAGCTTCACTGTCCAAACACATATGGTGTGGACTATGTGTGTCTGGTAAACACATGTGGATCTGGTGAACAGTTATCACTTGTTGACCAACTACAGGAATACTGACCTCAGAGTCTCCAGTTTACTGTGGGGATTCCCCAGTACAGCAGAGAGCAGCTCCACTCCTGAATCCTTCAGGTCATTGTTACTCAGGTCCAGCTCTCTCAGGTGTGAGGGGTTTGACCTCAGAGCTGAGACCAGAGAATCACAGCCTTCCTCTGTGACTAGACAGCCTGACAGCCTGCAAACAGTCAAATCATATTAAAATCACACTGCTATGCTTTGGTGGTGAAAATAGTGGCAGTATCATTTTTCAACATATTCAGATATCAGTGTCCTGAAACCTTTCATATCTATTCGTAAATTAATGTATCATCATTAAAAATTACAAATTATCAAAGTTTTGCCTGCAGATAGAAACATGTATAGTACAAATATTTGAGTAGACTGACCAGACCAGTTTAAAAGCAGTATCAGTCAAAAGACAGACAGTGAGGTATCAGATTTAGATTGTATTGAGTATACAGTCCACACATATCTATTTTGACAGTGAAGATAACATTTTAAATGTGGCTCTAAACTCCAACATTTTGGATTTCACATCAAATGTTTCATATGAGGTGACAGTATATAATGTCACCTTTTATTTGAGGATATTTTAATACATACAGTTGAAGTCAGAAGTTTACATACACCTTAGCCAAATGCATTTAAACTCAATTTTTACAATTCCTGACATTTAATCCTAGTAAAAGTCCCCTGTCTTAGGTCAGTTAGGATCACCACTTTATTTTAAGAATGTGAAATGTCAGAATAATAGTAGAGAGAATGATTAATTTCAGCTTTTATTTCTTTCATCACATTCCCAGTGGGTCAGAAGTTTACATACACTCAATTAGTATTTGGTAGCATTGCCTTTAAATGGTTTAACTTGGGTTAAACGTTTTGGGTAGCCTTCCACAAGCTTCCCACAATAAGTTGGGTGAATTTTGGCCCATTCCTCCTGACAGAGCTGGTGTAACTGAGTCAGGTTTGTAGGCCTCTTGCTCGCACACGCCTTTTCAGTTCTGCCCACAAATTTTCTATAGGATTGAGGTCAAGGTTTTGTGATGGCCACTCCAATACCTTGACTTTGTTGTCCTTAATCCATTTTGCCACAACTTTGGAAGTATGCTTGGGGTCATTGTCCATTTGGAAGACCCATTTGTGACCAAGCTTTAACTTCCTGACTGATGTCTCGAGATGTTGCTTCAATATATCCACAATTTTCCTGCCTCATGATGCCATCTATTTTGTGAAGTGCGCCAGTCCCTCCTGCAGCAAAGCACCCCCACAACATGATGCTGCCACCGCCGTGCTTCACAGTTGGGATGGTATGATGGCTGTGTGGTCCCATGGTGTTTAGACTTGCATACTATTGATTGAACGTATTACCTTCAGGCGTTTGGAAATTGCTCCCAAGGATGAAGCAGACTTGTGGAGGTCTACAATTTTTTTTTCTGAGATTTTGCCTGATTCCTTTTCATTTTCCCATGATGTCAAGCAAAGAGGCACTGAGTTTGAAGGTAGGCCTTGAAATACATCCAAATTATGTCAATTAGTCTATCAGATGCTTCTAAAGCCATGACATAATTTTCTGGAATTTTCCAAGCTGTTTAAAGGCACAGTCAACTTAGTGTATGTAAACTTCTGACCCACTGGAATTGTGATACAGTGAATTATAAGTGAAATAATCTGTCTGTAATCAATTGTTTCAAAAATTACTTGTGTCATGCACAAAGTAGATGTCCGAACCGACTTGCCAAAACTATAGTTTGTTAACAAGAAATTTGTGGAGAGGTTCAAAAACACGTTTTAATGACTCCAACCTAAGTGTATGTACACTTCCGACTTCAACTGTATGTTATTGACGATTAAAAATTAAATTCTGATGATGCCATGATTAAGAAAAATCATGAATAAATCATGAATCAGAATGAGTGAGAAAGTTACAGAGGCCACAACAGAACATGCTAACCTCTCACCATTACCAATAACAGAGGCTACAACAAAACATGCTAACCTCTCACCATTACCAATAACAGAGGGGGTTTGATCTTTGTTAGTAGAATCACAAGCTTGATGTAATCACTGCAGGTGTCAGGAATCCCGCTTCCTGAGTCTGTTTCTGCCTGAGCTGACTGTTTTCTGTTTGGAGTCTAAGGGTGCGTTCAGAAACCTATCTGGTTGCTAGGCGACGAAGCTAGGCGGGAGATCTAGTGATATTATTACCCTGTCTGGTTGCCAGGCGACGAAGTTAGGCGGGAGATCTAGTGATTACCCTACACCTGCATCTCATCAACCTTCTGCACACCTGGTCCTGATCATCACCTCTTCATAAGCCCTGAGCTGACATCCATTCCCTGCTGGATCGTTAGCAACGAACAGCCTCATGTTTCCTGAGCTAGTCTTGTTGTTTTGTTCTTGTTACTGGTTACTCACCCCCCGTTTACTCTGTCTACAGTCATTCTCCCGGAACATTCAACTCCCTTGCCTGGCCGTCGGTGGATACAGTGACGTCATTGAATCCACCCATCTACTCTCATCAACTCACCTCCGCTGCCACATCAAGACTACCAATAAATACTCACCTTCATTTTACTCACCTTGTCCTGGTCTGCTTCTGGGTTCTGTCTTAGAGAAACGTGACAGCAGGCATGGAATATGGGACAACATGCTAAACTTATGACTATTTTAATACACTATAAGTAATATGTCCGAATAATTACGACTTTTTCAAATGGGAGAACTACATGCATAAAGTACTTTCATATCTGATAATACTGACCTCAGAGTCAACAGTTTACAGTGGGGATTCCCCAGTACAGCAGAGAGCAGCTTCACGCCTGAATCCTTCAGGTCATTGTTACTCAGATCCAGCTCTCTCAGGTGTGAGGGGTTTGAACTGAGAACTGAGACCAACACTTTACAGGATGTGTCTGTGAGTTTACAGCCAGTGAGTCTGCAAACACAGAAGAAATACAATGACAGACAGGTTGTATTAAAATGATACGCTTAGCTTTCTCTGTTTACGCTGTTACCCATTTACAAATAATGTGTTGGGTTTGACCACAGAGCTGAGACCAGAGAAGCACAGCCTTCCTCTGTGACTCCACAGCCTGACAAAGAGATCATGACTTCAAACACATTGTTAATTTAGTGTAGAAGGACAATGGCAGATGCATTTGGTTAATTCTCCCAAACAACATATAGATTCTTCTTCTGTCTCCTAGAGTTGTATGGTCATATTGTTATACTAATGTGAAAATCAATGCATTTATTCAATGTTTTCAATATAATATTAAACACATATTATAATGCATATTTTTCTTTAGCCTGAATATTTCTTCCTGATGATTAGTTTTTATATGTCATTTTATGTACTCACAGAACAGCTCTGGAGGCTTTGACCACTGGCAGCAGCCTCAGAAGACCTTCCTCTGATCTGGAGTATTTCTTCAGGTCAAACACATCGAGCTCCTTTTCTGAAGTCAGCAACACAAAGACCAGAGCTGACCACTGTGCAGGTGACAGGTTGGGTTTTGAGAGACTTCCTGAGCTCAGGTAGCTTTGGATCTCCTCCACTAGAGAATGGTCATTCAGTTCATTCAGACAGTGGAACAGATTGATGCTCCTCTCTGGAGAGGGATTCTCCCTGATCTTCTCCTTGATGTACTTGACTGTCTCTTCATGGCTCTGTGAGCTGCTTCTTGTCTTTGTCAGTAGACCTCGTAAGTGCTTCTGATTGGACTCCAGTGAGAGGCCCAGAAGGAAGCGGAGGAACAGGTCCAGGTTTCCTGTGTCACTGTGTAAGGCTTTATCCACAGCACTCTTGTAGACAGTAACTTCAGACTTGTCTCTGTACAGCAGAGAAAATATACTGGACTTTGTTTGCTGTTTGTCCACGAGATTCTCATTGTTGTTGATGAATGAGAGGAACACATACACAGCAGCCAGAAACTCCTGAATGCTCAGATGAACGAAGCAATACACCTTGTCTTGGTACAGAACACATTCCTCTTTAAAGAGCTGTGTACACAATCCTGAGTACACTGAGGCTTCATTGACATCAATGCCAGCCTCTTTCAGGTCTTCTTCATAGAAAATCTGATTGCCCTTCACAAGCTGTTGAAAAGCCAGTTTTCCCAGTGACAGAATGCTCTCGTTATTCAAGTGTGGATCTGTCTCTTCTTTCCCAAGATACTTTTCATTCTTCTGTTTGGTATGAAACACCACAAGGTGTGTGTACATCTCAGTCAGAGTCTTGGGCATCTCTTCTCTCTTATGTTTCAGTATGTGTTCGAGGACTGTTGCAGAGATCCAACAGAAGACTGGAATGTGGCACATGATGTGGAGACTCCTTGATGTCTTTATGTGTGAGATGATTCTGCTGGCCAGGTCCTCATCACTGAATCTCTTTCTGAAGTACTCCTCCTTCTGTGGGTCATTGAACCCTCGTACCTCTGTCACCTGGTCAACACACCCTGAAGGGATCTTATTGGCTGCTGCAGGTCGGGTAGTTATCCAGAGGAGAGCAGAGGGAAGCAGATTTCCCTCGATGAGATTTGTCAGCAGAACATCCAGTGAGGTTGACTCTGTGACGTCCCAACAGATCTTGTTATTCTGGAAGTCTAGGGGCAGTCGGCACTCATCCAGACCATCAAAGATGAACAGAACTTTGTACTTGTTGTAGATGGAGATTCCTGATTGTTTGGTTTCCATTGAGAAGTGATTAAGAAGTTCAATCAAAGTGTGTTTTTCCCCTTTCATCAAATTCAGCTCCCGAAAAGGGAATGAAAACACAAATTGGACATCCTGATTTGCTTTTCCTTCAGCCCAGTCCAGAATGAACTTCTGCACAGAGACTGTTTTTCCAATGCCAGCGACTCCCTTTGTCAGCACAGTTCTGATACGTTTGTCTTGTCCAGTTAAGGGTTTGAAGATGTCGTTACATTTGATTGCAGTCTCTGGTCTTGCTTGTTTCCTGGTTGTTGTCTCAATCTGTCTCAGCTCATGTTCATTATTGACCTCTCCTGTTCCTCCCTCTGTGATGTAGAGCTCTGTGTAGATCTGATTGAGAAGTGTTGGGTTTCCTTGTTTAGCGATCCCCTCAAATACACATTGAAACTTCTTCTTTAGATTAGATTTGAGTTCACGTTGGCAAATCACAGCAAGCTCATCTGAATGAAGAATTAACACAGAGGATATTAATATTACATCTGTTTTAATGCCTACAGTATTGTAGGACTGTTATAAAGTTTTACATTATAATGATTTCTTCTCTTAACTGACTGTATAAATGTGTAGATGTTTTCATAATGCATTACAGATGTTAAATGTTATAAAACAGCATTCAACATGAGGCAGACAGATCTTACATTTCTCCAGTGTGTCAGCGAGCTCCTTCTGGTTCATTTTCCTCAGGACGTGCAGTGTGATCTTCAGAGCCCCCTCTCTGGCACTGCTCTCCTGCTTCTCATCTTCAGCATCCACCACTTCCTCATCCTGCTTCTGACTCTCAAAGCCTTCTGGGAGTTCAGGACTAAGAATCCTCTTGAACATCTTCAGCTCGTTCTTCACAAATGTCATAATTTTCTCTTCAAGCAACTGAAATAAATCAAGTAAATAAGTTAAGCAAGAGAAGAAATGCTTTCTCATTAACACATTATTGAATAATTGACAGATCAACTTTACTTGAGGTCAACAAAAACAAATGTTCATAACAGGACCACATACACTGAATATAGAGTCCAGGTCTGTTTGATGACTCTGGGAAGACTGACCACTGAGAATCTCTGACTCTGATCTCTCCTGTTGGTTTCTGTGGACAAAACATGAGATTACATCTAATCAACCTGGGAGTACACACACACACACACAAACACTCAGACACACGCACACACACACACACACACACACACACACACACACACACACACACACACACACACACACACACACACACACACACACACACACACACACACACACACGTGGAGGGAACAATGTGTTTGTTTAATATTGTTTTAGGACTATATAAATGGATAAAAGTATTAGCCTATGGATTATGAAAACAACCAAAAGAAATGTGAAAATGGGAGAGGAGAAATGACTAGAGACAGTGTTGTTTAACTCACTGACCATGACCCATGAGTTCTTCTTACCTTTGTTCAGTAGAAAAGTCTCCCTCTCTAAAATGTATAGGACGATTCATAGACTGGTCACATGTTTTCATTTCAGAGAGTCTGCCTCTCTCTCAGAGAAATCAGTAGTACTGCTAGGTTTAACACAGTAATAAAATATATCTGCCTCTCAGAGAAATCAGTAGTACTGCTAGGTTTAATACAGTAATAATATATATCTGCCTCTCAGAGAAATCAGTAGTACTGCTAGGTTTAACACAGTAATAATATATATCTGCCTCTCAGAGAAATCAGTAGTACTGCTAGGTTTAACACAGTAATAATATATATCTGCCTCACTCTCAGAGAAATCAGTAGTACTGCTAGGTTTAATACAGTAATAATATATATCTGCCTCTCAGAGAAATCAGTAGTACTGCTAGGTTTAACACAGTAATAATATATATCTGCCTCTCAGAGAAATCAGTAGTACTGTTAGGTTTAACACAGTAATAATATATATCTGCCTCACTCTCAGAGAAATCAGTAGTACTGCTAGGTTTAATACAGTAATAATATATATCTGCCTCTCAGAGAAATCAGTAGTACTGCTAGGTTTAACACAGTAATAATATATATCTGTCTCACTCTCAGAGATCAGGCTATAAGGAGTACCAGTACTGAGTCAATGTCCAGGGGTACCAGGTAGTTGAGGTAATAATGAGACTATAAGGAGTACCAGTACTGAGTCATTGTGCAGGGGTACCAGGTAGTTGAGGTAATAATGAGGCTATAAGGAGTACCAGTACTGAGTCAATGTGCAGGGGTACCAGGTAATTGAGGTAATAATGAGGCTATAAGGAGTACCAGTACTGAGTCAATGTGCAGGGGTACCAGGTAATTGAGGTAATATGTACATGTAGGTAGGGGTAAAAGTGACTAGACAATCAGGATAGAGATTATATCTCTTCATCCAGGGAGTGCGCAAACACACACACACACACACACACACACACACACACACACACACACACACACACACACACACACACACACACACACACACACAGGACAAACACACACACACACACACACACACACACACACACACACACACACACACACACACACACACACACACACACACACACACACACACACACACACACACACACACACACACAGGGAGGGAACGTTGTGTTTGTTTAATATTGTTTTAGGACTATGAAAATGGACTAAAGTATTAGCCTATGGATTATGAAAACAACAACAATAAATGTGAAAATGGGAGAGGAGAAATGACTAGAGACAGTGTTGTTTAACTCACTGACCATGACCCATGAGTTATTCTTACCTTTGTTCAGTAGAAAAGTCTCCCTCTCTAAACATGATAGGAGGTTCCATCGACTGGTCACTCTTCATGGACACACAGCTGGGAACAGGGGAGGCTGGTCTCTCCTGCTTGATTGGACTTCAACACAACAGAGACAAACATTACATCTCTCATCTACTCTGATCTCAGATGGGAAACATAAGAAGAGTTCCAAAACGCAACATATCACTTTACAGAAATGAGCTTTTATTGTTTAAAGAAATGATGTATTAATTATTACATCTCTCACAGACAAGGATTTGTTTAAAATCTATCACATGATGGTTTAATTTCAGAGACAGAAATCATGTTTTTTTATGCAAAATGCTATATATCTCCCTCACTCTCAAATGTGACCGACCGGCTCAATTTGGTAATTAATTAAATAACTACATATATAGTGATTTTGGTTTATGTCAGTTTAATTGTTTGTTATGGTATAAGTTCTTATTTTATGATTGTAAGTGATAAAATTAACTAGTAATTCTCAGTAATTACTACTTTAGTAAGGAATAACACATTTTTTCAGCACTACTGCAGTTGCTAAATAATTCCAATAGATGGGAACATAAGACCACAATGACATTTCAGAATATTAGATTAGTTTTCTCCCTGGATACACCACCACTCCCCACGCTTCCTGCAGAACCCCTGCAGTACCTCCGCAGACCCCGGATTGAGAACCCCTGATTTAGCAGATGCTCTTATCCAGAGAGATTTACAGTAAGTGCATTCACCTTAAGATAGCTATTTATTTAGGAAATAAACTTAATGAATTATTCATAAAATTGTTATCTCACCTCTTAGCTTTGGTGTCATGTCCCCCAGAGAGATGCATTTTAGAGGCAGGGCCCCCCTCCTCTCTCTCCCCAGAGAGACTCATTTTAGAGCACTGACCCCTGTAAACAGAGATCCAGCATGTTGATTGTGGTTAACACAGTGACAACTAAACAGAGATCCAACATGTTGGTTGTGGTTAACACAGTGACAACTAAACAGAGATCCAGCATGTTGGTTGTGGTTAACACAGTGACAACTAAACAGAGAACCAGCATGTTGGTTAACACAGTGACAACTAAACATAGATCCAGCATGTTGGTTGTGGTTAACACAGTGACAACTAAACAGAGATCCAGCATGTTGGTTGTGATTAACACAGTGACAACTAAACAGAGATCCAGCATGTTGGTTAACACAGTAACAACTAAACAGAGATCCAGCATGTTGGTTGTGGTTAACACAGTGACAACTAAACAGAGATCCAGCATGTTGGTTGTGGTTAACACAGTAACAACTAAACAGAGATCCAGCATGTTGGTTGTGGTTAACACAGTGACAACTAATTATTGAATGTAAATTGTTCTCATGTATTCATTATCTCTTAGAAATAAAACATTTCCTAACAGACATATCCAAACAGTCAGGTGATTTAATGCATCACATGAACATGTAATCATGACTGATATTTGCCACCTCATCTCCATGTTTAGTGTCAATAATAATAATAATAATAATAATAATAATAATAATAATAATAATAATAATAATAATAATAATAACAATAATAATAATAATAATAATAATAATAATAATAACAATAATAATAATAATAACAATAATAATAATAACAATAATAATAATAATACTAATAATAGTAATAATAATAATAACAATAATAATAATAATAATAGTAATAATAATAATAATAATAATAATAATACTAATAATAATAATAATAATAATAATAATAACAATAATAATAATAATACTAATAATAGTAATAATAATAATAACAATAATAATAATAATAATAATAATAATAATAATAATAATAACAATAATAATAATAATAATAATAACAATAATAATAATAATAATAATAATAATAATAATAACAACAATAATAATAATAATAATAATAATAATAATAATAATAATACTAATAATAGTAATAATAATAATAACAATAATAATAATAATAATAATAATAATAATAACAATAATAATAATAATAATAATAATACTAATAATAGTAATAATAATAATAACAATAATAATAATAATAATAATAACAATAATAACAATAATAATAATAACAATAATAATAACAATAATAATAATAATAATAATAATAATAATAATAATAATAATAACAATAATAATAATAATAATAACAATAATAATAATAATAATAATAATAATAATAATAATAATAATAATAACAATAATATAATGTGTCACTCTTCGTTAAGGCAGGGGTTCCCAGATGTGCTTGGTGACCCACCAACGGAGGTGTTTTTGAGGTGGGTTGAACGGTGAAAACCAAACCATCTGACATGGATAATCCTGTGTTCTGATGCTCTAACATGATAACAACATCAGTGGGGGCCTAATTGTCTAGCTTTTATTCAGCTGATTGAAAATTATCAAAGATTATATGCTATAATTGAAAAAGTCCATTATCTTTTCTACATACTTTCTATTTGGTTTTAGTCGTTTAATAAGTTAATACTGAAAACATTTTGTTTTTGGCAATGTCATCCCTCGACCCACCTGTACCCCTGCCGTGATCCACAAGTGGTCCTGACAGAGTTCACATAGGCTACCAGTAGCAGGACTCATCACCTTCAAGTCAGTTTCATTCTAAATAACTGAGCATGTAGCAATATTATCTAAACATTTCCTACAGAGACCATCAGGTCATCATCAATATAAAGGATATTATCTAAACATTTCCTACAGAGACCATCAGGTCATCATCAATATAAAGGATATTATCTAAACATTTCCTACAGAGACCATCAGGTCATCATCAATATAAAGGATATTATCTAAACATTTCCTACAGAGACCATCAGGTCATCATCAATATAAAGGATATTATCTAAACATTTCCTACAGAGACCATCAGGTCATCATCAATATAAAGGATATTATCTAAACATTACCTACAGAGACCATCAGGTCATCATCAATATAAAGGATATTATCTAAACATTTCCTACAGAGACCATCAGGTCATCATCAATATAAAGGATATTATCTAAACATTTCCTACAGAGACCATCAGGTCATCATCAATATAAAGGATATTTAAAAACATAATAATGATTAGCCTAGACTTACCAGAGTCTGTCTGTCTTTCCTTCAAATCAACACAACACAGGAAATCAAATATTTTCTGACGCTCTTGCAGAGGAAGTAGTCTATATGACAAACTTCAAAATCCTTTTTATATTAATCTCAAATACACTACAAGTTTTAAATTCCCTACATTGCAGGAAAGTTCTCATGCAAAAGGTTATACAGTTCAGATCCTGTACAGAGTTTGTCTTTGGTTTCGGGAAGGCTGAAAGATAACATTGAAATCCCCCCAAGTATTGCAAACAGGATGTTAACTTAGTCACAAGGTTGCGCTAACTACAGTAGTGTTGCAAAATCCTTTACACCCCACTCTTCCCCATCAGTCTTAAGAACAAAACATGTGGTTTAATGTAGATACATTTAGATACAACAGAAACAACATGTGGTATTCTCAACTTCTCTTTTAACAGAACAGAGACATTTCAGAGGAAAGAATGGTGGGAAGTGTTATAGGAGGACGGGTTCATTTTTATGGCTGAAATGAAATAAATAAATGAATTCCATTTATTCCATTCCAGTCTTTACACTGAGCCTGTCCTCATATTGCTCCTCCACCAGCCTCCTCTGGTTTGTATGTGAAAGTATGCAGGTATTCAAGTTGTTGTGGAGGCAAATTATATTTAAACAAAATACTTTTAAAAGGTATAATGCAGCCGTAAAAATAAAATAAAATCAGATGTGAAAATGGTGCATTTCTAAGTTTTGTAGAAAAAATATGAAGTTAAAAAGTTCTACCTGATGACATCATCAAAAGTTGAATCATTTTAAAAGCAGTGATTTTTCAAACACAATTAGATTGTCAGTGGTGTGGGGAGCAATAAAATGCCCTCTACTGGGCTAGAAACTCAATGCAGGTTTTGAAAATCACCGTTTTTAAAGAGTTTTCTTCTCATTTTTTTTTTAACTACAGATCATAAAAATGTGAAAGGTGCTGTTTTCAGAAATATAGATACTGTTTTGGTGCTGGAGAGGATGAATATGAGGTTGAAAAGTGCAGGACTTGCCTTTTAACACTAGAATCAGTCCTGCTCCCGGCCTTTTAACACTAGAATCAGACCTGCTCCCTGACTTTTAACACTAGAATCAGTCCTGCTCCCTGACTTTTAACACTAGAATCAGACCTGCTCCCTGACTTTAACACTAGAATCAGACCTGCTCCCTGACTTTTAACACTAGAATCAGTCCTGCTCCCTGACTTTTAACACTAGAATCAGACCTGCCTTTTAACACTAGAATCAGACCTGCCTTTTAACACTAGAATCAGACCTGCTCCCTGACTTTTAACACTAGAATCAGACCTGACTTTTAACACTAGAATCAGTCCTGCTCCCTGACTTTTAACACTAGAATCAGTCCTGCTCCCTGACTTTTAACACTAGAATCAGTCCTGCTCCCTGACTTTTAACACTAGAATCAGACCTGCCTTTTAACACTAGAATCAGACCTGACTTTTAACACTAGAATCAGTCCTGCTCCCTGACTTTTAACACTAGAATCAGACCTGCTCCCTGACTTTTAACACTAGAATCAGTCCTGCTCCCTGACTTTTCCTAAATGTTTGTATTTTACACTGCTCATTTGTCCAAATTTTGAAATCAAGAACAGAAAAGAGCCTTTTGACCAGTTTTTTCCCACCTACTACCTGCCCATCAAGACAATGTGCTGTTGGACCTTGGTACCCAGCCAGCCACTAATGAGTCTCCCTTTCCTCACTGAATAAATGGGCCATAATTGTACACCTTATATGATAATATACGTTTTTACCTTTATTTAACTAGGCAAATCAGTTAAGAACAAATTCTTATTTTCAATGACGGCCTAGGAACAGTGGGTTAACTGCCTTGTTCAGGGGCAGAACGACAGATTTTTACCTTCTCAGCTCAGGGATTCAATCCAGCAACCTTTCAAGTACTGGCTCAACACTCTAACCACTAGGCTACCTGCCGCCCCTCCACTCTAACCACTAGGCTACCTGCCGCCCCTCCACTCTAACCACTAGACTACCTGCCACCTCTACACTCTAACCACTAGGCTACCTGCCGTCCCTCCACTCTAACCACTAGGCTACCTGCCGCCTCTACACTCTAACCACTAGGCTACCTGCCGCCCCTCCACTCTAACCACTAGGCTACCTGCCGCCCCTCCACTCTAACCACTAGGCTACCTGCCGCCCCTCCACTCTAACCACTAGGCTACCTGCCGCCCCTCCACTCTAACCACTAGGCTACCTGCCGCCCCTCCACTCTAACCACTAGACTACCTGCCGCCCCTACACTCTAACCACTAGGCTACCTGCCGCCTCTACACTCTAACCACTAGGCTACCTGCCGTCCCTCCACTCTAACCACTAGGCTACCTGCCGCCCCTCCACTCTAACCACTAGGCTACCTGCCGCCCCTCCACTCTAACCACTAGGCTACCTGCCGCCTCTACACTCTAACCACTAGGCTACCTGCCGCCCCTCCACTCTAACCACTAGGCTACCTGCCGCCCCTCCACTCTAACCACTAGGCTACCTGCCGCCCCTCCACTCTAACCACTAGGCTACCTGCCGCCCCTCCACTCTAACCACTAGGCTACCTGCCGCCACTCCACTCTAACCACTAGGCTACCTGCCGCCTCTACACTCTAACCACTAGGCTACCTGCCGCCTCTACATTCTAACCACTAGGCTACCTGCCGCCCCTCCACTCTAACCACTAGACTACCTGCCACCTCTACACTCTAACCACTAGGCTACCTGCCGTCCCTCCACTCTAACCACTAGGCTACCTGCCGCCTCTACACTCTAACCACTAGGCTACCTGCCGCCCCTCCACTCTAACCACTAGGCTACCTGCCGCCCCTCCACTCTAACCACTAGGCTACCTGCCGCCCCTCCACTCTAACCACTAGGCTACCTGCCGCCCCTCCACTCTAACCACTAGGCTACCTGCCGCCCCTCCACTCTAACCACTAGGCTACCTGCCGCCCCTCCACTCTAACCACTAGGCTACCTGCCGCCCCTCCACTCTAACCACTAGGCTACCTGCCGCCCCTCCACTCTAACCACTAGACTACCTGCCGCCCCTACACTCTAACCACTAGGCTACCTGCCGCCTCTACACTCTAACCACTAGGCTACCTGCCGTCCCTCCACTCTAACCACTAGGCTACCTGCCGCCCCTCCACTCTAACCACTAGGCTACCTGCCGCCCCTCCACTCTAACCACTAGGCTACCTGCCGCCTCTACACTCTAACCACTATGCTACCTGCCGCCCCTCCACTCTAACCACTAGGCTACCTGCCGCCCCTCCACTCTAACCACTAGGCTACCTGCCGCCCCTCCACTCTAACCACTAGGCTACCTGCCGCCTCTACACTCTAACCACTAGGCTACCTGCCACCCCTCCACTCTAACCACTAGGCTACCTGCCGCCTCTACACTCTAACCACTAGACTACCTGCCGCCCCTACACTCTAACCACTAGGCTACCTGCCGCCTCTACACTCTAACCACTAGGCTACCTGCCGCCCCTCCACTCTAACCACTAGGCTACCTGCCGCCCCTCCACTCTAACCACTAGGCTACCTGCCGCCTCTACACTCTAACCACTAGACTACCTGCCACCCCTCCACTCTAACCACTAGGCTACCTGCCGCCTCTACACTCTAACCACTAGACTACCTGCCGCCTCTACACCCTAACCACTAGGCTACCTGCCGCCTCTACACTCTAACCACTAGGCTACCTGCCGCCCCTCCACTCTAACCACTAGGCTACCTGCCGTCCCTCCACTCTAACCACTAGGCTACCTGCCGCCCCTCCACTCTAACCACTAGACTACCTGCCGTCCACTAATGAGGCCTAACTGAATGATAAGAAGGATGAAGGGGTTGATTTAATGTAGAAAGACAATAGTGTAATGATGAGTTTGTGTTATGCCTATTTATCAGCAGCAAATCATTTGACCACACCCCCTTGTGGGTTAATAATATTCTCTTTTATGTTTTACTTTCCACAAATAAACTGTTGTGGGTCTGTTTTATTGACTGTAACTCTAACACTAATCACATGTATTGTAAGGAAATGAACACATGCTATGAGTTACAGTAGGCCTTTAGAGTGATGTAAAACATGTCCTGGACTCTGTCCAAGTTGATGAGCGGGAAACAAACAATAGCAGTCAACCTTCACAGCCGGCCCATCGACACTACTCCTAAACTATACCAAAACTAATTTCACACATGATAAGAGTTATCCTGATCAGCCGGCCCATCGACACTACTCCTAAACTATACCACAACTAATTTCACACATGATAAGAGTTATCCTGATCAGCTGGCCCATCGACACTACTCCTAAACTATACCAAAACTAATTTCACACATGATAAGAGTTATCCTGATCAGCTGGCCCATCGACACTACTCCTAAACTATACCAAAACTAATTTCACACATGATAAGAGTTATCCTGATCAGCCGGCCCATCGACCCGCTGCGTTTTGGTCCCCCTTTTTCGACGTATGTGACAAAATGAGCATCTATTTACCAAATCCTCCTTCAGAGTCATGTGCAGGTAAAATACTTTTATTTCTATATAATACTGTATCTGAAAGAGCAGATTCTGCAGGTAAAACATTGTGATTTCTATATAGTACTGTATCTGAAAGAGCAGATTCTGCAGGTAAAACATTGTGATTTCTATATAGTACTGTATCTGAAAGAGCAGATTCTGCAGTTTCCTTGACACTTACCTTTATCAAATAACTCTCAACATTCAAGAGGTGCAGCTTTATTTCCAAAGTTCAATTTTTCTTCAACAATATCCGTGTTGTCCATGTTTTAATCACATGACCACTCCAGCAGCAGCATTGATCTGGCGACTACGCAAAAACTATTAACATAATCAAATTAAAATCTGCTATTCTGTCGTCAATGGATGAACGGCCAATAGAAACCAGATAGAAACTGATCGTGGTGCATGTGACTTCAGTTCTGGTTAGCCACAGATGTAGAAACCAACTTGCTCAAGGTCTTTCCATGTCTGGGGAAAGATGAAACCAGGCCAGCGGGTGACTGTCTGAGACTGTGGTTTTGAGTCATGTGGAGGCTTACATGGGCAAAGGCAGAAATGTGACTGTGGACAGCTTCTTCACATCAGTTTCCCTGTCAGACAAGTCGATTGCAAAGAACACCAGCCTTCTCAGAATAGTGAACAAACAAAGGGGGGAGCTGCCCTCCTCTGCGCAAAACAAAATATCTGCTGAGAGAGGTAAAGCAACACTCACAGTGTGATGGAGAGTGGTAAAGCAACACTCACAGTGTGATGGAGAGTGGTAAAGCAACACTCACAGTGTGATGGAGAGAGGTAAAGCAACACTCACGGTGTGATGGAGCGAGGTAAAGCAACAATCACGGTGTGATGGAGAGACGTAAAGCAACACTTACGGTGTGATGGAGAGAGGTAAAGCAACACTCACGGTGTGATGGAGCGAGGTAATGCAACACTCACAGTGTGATGGAGAGAGGTAAAGCAACACTCACGGTGTGATGGAGAGAGGTAAAGCAACACTCACAGTGTACAGATGTAAAATAAATAAGTGTTTGCTTCCTCAGCACGATGCACCTCACTGTTGCCACCGTCAGTGACCAGAAGAAGAAACCGGAGACAGTAACAGACTACAATCACACAAAGGTTTAAACAGTATCTCTACCATCTAGCCAGGTCATTACAGTATATACAGTATCTCTACCATCTAGCCAGGTCATTACAGTATATACAGTATCTCTACCATCTAGCCAGGCCATTACAGTATATACAGTATCTCTACCATCTAGCCAGGTCATTACAGTATATACAGTATCTCTACCATCTAGCCAGGTCATTACAGTATATACAGTATCTCTACCATCTAGCCAGGTCATTACAGTATATACAGTATCTCTACCATCTAGCTAAGGCCAATACAGTATATACAGTATCTCTACCATCTAGCCAGGCCAATACAGTATATACAGTATCTCTACCATCTAGCCAGGCCATTACAGTATATACAGTATCTCTACCATCTAGCCAGGTCATTACAGTATATACAGTATCTCTACCATCTAGCCAGGCCATTACAGTATATACAGTATCTCTACCATCTAGCCAGGTCATTACAGTATATACAGTATCTCTACCATCTAGCTAAGGCCAATACAGTATATACAGTATCTCTACCATCTAGCCAGGTCATTACAGTATATACAGTATCTCTACCATCTAGCTAAGGCCAATACAGTATATACAGTATCTCTACCATCTAGCCAGGTCATTACAGTATATACAGTATCTCTACCATCTAGCCAGGCCATTACAGTATATACAGTATCTCTACCATCTAGCCAGGTCATTACAGAATATACAGTATCTCTACCATCTAGCCAGGCCATTACAGTATATACAGTATCTCTACCATCTAGCCAGGTCATTACAGTATATACAGTATCTCTACCATCTAGCCAGGTCATTACAGTATATACAGTATCTCTACCATCTAGCCAGGCCATTACAGTATATACAGTATCTCTACCATCTAGCCAGGTCATTACAGTATATACAGTATCTCTACCATCTAGCCAGGTCATTACAGTATATACAGTATCTCTACCATCTAGCCAGGCCATTACAGTATATACAGTATCTCTACCATCTAGCCAGGCCATTACAGTATATACAGTATCTCTACCATCTAGCCAGGCCAATACAGTATATACAGTATCTCTACCATCTAGCCAGGCCATTACAGTATATACAGTATCTCTACCATCTAGCCAGGCCATTACAGTATATACAGTATCTCTACCATCTAGCCAGGCCATTACAGTATATACAGTATCTCTACCATCTAGCCAGGCCATTACAGTATATACAGTATCTCTACCATCTAGCCAGGTCATTACAGTATATACAGTATCTCTACCATCTAGCCAGGCCATTACAGTATATACAGTATCTCTACCATCTAGCCAGGCCATTACAGTATATACAGTATCTCTACCATCTAGCTAAGGCCAATACAGTATATACAGTATCTCTACCATCTAGCCAGGCCATTACAGTATATACAGTATCTCTACCATCTAGCCAGGCCAATACAGTATATACAGTATCTCTACCATCTAGCCAGGTCATTACAGTATATACAGTATCTCTACCATCTAGCCAGGCCATTACAGTATATACAGTATCTCTACCATCTAGCCAGGCCAATACAGTATATACAGTATCTCTACCATCTAGCCAGGCCATTACAGTATATACAGTATCTCTACCATCTAGCCAGGTCATTACAGTAAATACAGTATCTCTACCATCTAGCCAGGCCATTACAGTATATACAGTATCTCTACCATCTAGCCAGGTCATTACAGTATATACAGTATCTCTACCATCTAGCCAGGCCATTACAGTATATACAGTATCTCTACCATCTAGCCAGGCCATTACAGTATATACAGTATCTCTACCATCTAGCCAGGTCATTACAGTATATACAGTATCTCTACCATCTAGCCAGGCCATTACAGTATATACAGTATCTCTACCATCTAGCCAGGCCAATACAGTATATACAGTATCTCTACCATCTAGCCAGGCCATTACAGTATATACAGTATCTCTACCATCTAGCCAGGCCATTACAGTATATACAGTATCTCTACCATCTAGCCAGGCCATTACAGTATATATAGTATCTCTACCATCTAGCCAGGTCATTACAGTATATACAGTATCTCTACCATCTAGCCAGGCCATTACAGTATATACAGTATCTCTACCATCTAGCCAGGCCAATACAGTATATACAGTATCTCTACCATCTAGCCAGGCCATTACAGTATATACAGTATCTCTACCATCTAGCCAGGCCAATACAGTATATACAGTATCTCTACCATCTAGCCAGGTCATTACAGTATATACAGTATCTCTACCATCTAGCCAGGCCATTACAGTATATACAGTATCTCTACCATCTAGCCAGACACCAACTAGTATCCCCTTTATGATCTATCCAGGTCATTACAGTATATACAGTATCTCTACCATAAACAGACACCAACTACTATCCCCTTTATGATCTAGCCAGGTCATTACAGTATATACAGTATCTCTACCATATACAGACACCAACTAGTATCCCCTTTATAATCTAGCCAGGCCATTACAGTATATACAGTATCTCTACCATATACAGACACCAACTAGTATCCCCTTTATGTTCTAGCCAGGTCATTACAGTATATACAGTATCTCTACCATATACAGACACCAACTAGTATCCCCTTTATGTTCTAGCCAGGTCATTACAGTATATACAGTATCTCTACCATCTAGCCAGGCCATTACAGTATATACAGTATCTCTACCATCTAGCCAGGTCATTACAGTATATACAGTATCTCTACCATCTGCCAGACACCAACTAGTATCCCCTTTATGATCTAGCCAGGCCATTACAGTATATACAGTATCTCTACCATCTAGCCAGGCCATTACAGTATATACAGTATCTCTACCATCTAGCCAGGCCATTACAGTATATACAGTATCTCTACCATCTAGCCAGGTCATTACAGTATATACAGTATCTCTACCATCTAGCCAGGTCATTACAGTATATACAGTATCTCTACCATCTAGCCAGGCCATTACAGTATATACAGTATCTCTACCATCTAGCCAGGCCATTACAGTATATACAGTATCTCTACCATCTAGCCAGGCCATTACAGTATATACAGTATCTCTACCATCTAGCCAGGCCATTACAGTAGATACAGTATCTCTACCATCTAGCCAGGTCATTACAGTATATACAGTATCTCTACCATATACAGACACCAACTAGTATCCCCTTTATGATCTAGCCAGGTCATTACAGTATATACAGTATCTCTACCATATACAGACACCAACTAGTATCCCCTTTATGATCTAGCCAGGTCATTACAGTATATACAGTATCTCTACCATCTGCCAGACACCAACTAGTATCCCCTTTATGATCTAGCCAGTTCATTACAGTATATACAGTATCTCTACCATCTGCCAGACACCAACTAGTATCCCCTTTATGATCTAGCCAGGTCATTACAGTACATACAGTATCTCTACCATATACAGACACCAACTAGTATCCCCTTTATGATCTAGCCAGGTCATTACAGTATATACAGTATCTCTACCATATACAGACACCAACTAGTATCCCCTTTATGATCTAGCCAGGTCATTACAGTATATACAGTATCTCTACCATATACAGACACCAACTAGTATCCCCTTTATGATCTAGCCAGGCCATTACAGTATATACAGTATCTCTACCATATACAGACACCAACTAGTATCCCCTTTATGATCTAGCCAGGTCATTACAGTATATACAGTATCTCTACCATATACAGACACCAACTACTATCCCCTTTATGGTCTAGCCAGGTCATTACAGTATCTACAGTATCTCTACCATCTGCCAGACACCAACTAGTATCCCCTTTATGATCTAGCCAGGCCATTACAGTATATACAGTATCTCTACCATCTGCCAGACACCAACTAGTATCCCCTTTATGATCTAGCCAGGTCATTACAGTATATACAGTATCTCTACCATCTAGCCAGGTCATTACAGTATATACAGTATCTCTACCATCTAGCCAGGCCATTACAGTATATACAGTATCTCTACCATCTAGCCAGGCCAATACAGTATATACAGTATCTCTACCATCTAGCCAGGCCATTACAGTATATACAGTATCTCTACCATCTAGCCAGGCCATTACAGTATATACAGTATCTCTACCATCTAGCCAGGCCAATACAGTATATACAGTATCTCTACCATCTAGCCAGGTCATTACAGTATATACAGTATCTCTACCATCTAGCCAGGCCATTACAGTATATACAGTATCTCTACCATCTAGCCAGGCCAATACAGTATATACAGTATCTCTACCATCTAGCCAGGCCATTACAGTATATACAGTATCTCTACCATCTAGCCAGGTCATTACAGTATATACAGTATCTCTACCATATACAGACACCAACTAGTATCCCCTTTATGATCTAGCCAGGTCATTACAGTATATACAGTATCTCTACCATCTGCCAGACACCAACTAGTATCCCCTTTATGATCTAGCCAGGTCATTACAGTATATACAGTATCTCTACCATCTAGCCAGGTCATTACAGTATATACAGTATCTCTACCATCTAGCCAGGCCATTACAGTATATACAGTATCTCTACCATCTAGCCAGGCCAATACAGTATATACAGTATCTCTACCATCTAGCCAGGTCATTACAGTATATACAGTATCTCTACCATCTAGCCAGGTCATTACAGTATATACAGTATCTCTACCATCTAGCCAGGCCATTACAGTATATACAGTATCTCTACCATCTAGCCAGGCCAATACAGTATATACAGTATCTCTACCATCTAGCCAGGTCATTACAGTATATACAGTATCTCTACCATCTAGCCAGGCCATTACAGTATATACAGTATCTCTACCATCTAGCCAGACACCAACTAGTATCCCCTTTATGATCTATCCAGGTCATTACAGTATATACAGTATCTCTACCATAAACAGACACCAACTACTATCCCCTTTATGATCTAGCCAGGTCATTACAGTATATACAGTATCTCTACCATATACAGACACCAACTAGTATCCCCTTTATGATCTAACCAGGCCATTACAGTATACACAGTATCTCTACCATCTAGCCAGGTCATTACAGTATATACAGTATCTCTACCATCTAGCCAGGCCATTACAGTATATACAGTATCTCTACCATCTAGCCAGGTCATTACGGTATATACAGTATCTCTACCATCTACAGACACCAACTAGTATCCCCTTTATGATCTAGCCAGGCCATTACAGTATATACAGTATCTCTACCATATACAGACACCAACTAGTATCCCCTTTATGATCTAGCCAGGCCATTACAGTATATACAGTATCTCTACCATATACAGACACCAACTAGTATCACCTTTATGATCTAGCCAGGTCATTACAGTATATACAGTATCTCTACCATATACAGACACCAACTAGTATCCCCTTTATGATCTAGCCAGGTCATTACAGTATATACAGTATCTCTACCATATACAGACACCAACTAGTATCCCCTTTATGATCTAGCCAGGCCATTACAGTATATACAGTATCTCTACCATATACAGACACCAACTAGTATCCCCTTTATGATCTAGCCAGGCCATTACAGTATATACAGTATCTCTACCATATACAGACACCAACTAGTATCCCCTTTATGATCTAGCCAGGTCATTACAGTATATACAGTATCTCTACCATATACAGACACCAACTACTATCCCCTTTATGATCTAGCCAGGCCATTACAGTATATACAGTATCTGTACCATATACAGACACCAACTAGTATCCCCTTTATTATCTAGCTAGGCCATTACAGTATATACAGTATCTCTACCATATACAGACACCAACTAGTATCCCCTTTATCTTCTAGCCAGGTCATTACAGTATATACAGTATCTCTACCATATACAGACACCAACTAGTATCCCCTTTATTATCTAGCCAGGTCATTACAGTATATACAGTATCTCTACCATCTGCCAGACACCAACTAGTATCCCCTTTATGATCTAGCCAGGTCATTACAGTATATACAGTATCTCTACCATATACAGACACCAACTAGTATCCCCTTTATGATCTAGCCAGGTCATTACAGTATATACAGTATCTCTACCATATACAGACACCAACTAGTATCCCCTTTATGATCTAGCCAGGTCATTACAGTATATACAGTATCTCTACCATCTGCCAGACACCAACTAGTATCCCCTTTATGATCTAGCCAGGTCATTACAGTATATACAGTATCTCTACCATCTAGCCAGGCCATTACAGTATATACAGTATCTCTACCATCTAGCCAGGTCATTACAGTATATACAGTATCTCTACCATCTAGCCAGGCCATTACAGTATATACAGTATCTCTACCATCTAGCCAGGCCATTACAGTATATACAGTATCTCTACCATCTAGCCAGGCCATTACAGTATATACAGTATCTCTACCATCTAGCCAGGCCATTACAGTATATACAGTATCTCTACCATCTAGCCAGGTCATTACAGTATATACAGTATCTCTACCATCTAGCCAGGCCATTACAGTATATACAGTATCTCTACCATCTAGCCAGGCCATTACAGTATATACAGTATCTCTACCATCTAGCCAGGCCATTACAGTATATACAGTATCTCTACCATCTAGCCAGGCCAATACAGTATATACAGTATCTCTACCATCTAGCCAGGTCATTACAGTATATACA
Source organism: Salmo salar (assembly GCF_965601325.2). Classification (NCBI taxonomy): domain Eukaryota; kingdom Metazoa; phylum Chordata; class Actinopteri; order Salmoniformes; family Salmonidae; genus Salmo; species Salmo salar. The sequence continues at coordinate 408,812 of NW_027675388.1, forward strand.
GTATCTCTACCATCTAGCCAGGCCATTACAGTATATACAGTATCTCTACCATCTAGCCAGACACCAACTAGTATCCCCTTTATGATCTATCCAGGTCATTACAGTATATACAGTATCTCTACCATAAACAGACACCAACTACTATCCCCTTTATGATCTAGCCAGGTCATTACAGTATATACAGTATCTCTACCATATACAGACACCAACTAGTATCCCCTTTATAATCTAGCCAGGCCATTACAGTATATACAGTATCTCTACCATATACAGACACCAACTAGTATCCCCTTTATGTTCTAGCCAGGTCATTACAGTATATACAGTATCTCTACCATATACAGACACCAACTAGTATCCCCTTTATGTTCTAGCCAGGTCATTACAGTATATACAGTATCTCTACCATCTAGCCAGGCCATTACAGTATATACAGTATCTCTACCATCTAGCCAGGTCATTACAGTATATACAGTATCTCTACCATCTGCCAGACACCAACTAGTATCCCCTTTATGATCTAGCCAGGCCATTACAGTATATACAGTATCTCTACCATCTAGCCAGGCCATTACAGTATATACAGTATCTCTACCATCTAGCCAGGCCATTACAGTATATACAGTATCTCTACCATCTAGCCAGGTCATTACAGTATATACAGTATCTCTACCATCTAGCCAGGCCATTACAGTATATACAGTATCTCTACCATCTAGCCAGGCCATTACAGTATATACAGTATCTCTACCATCTAGCCAGGCCATTACAGTATATACAGTATCTCTACCATCTAGCCAGGCCATTACAGTATATACAGTATCTCTACCATCTAGCCAGGCCATTACAGTATATACAGTATCTCTACCATCTAGCCAGGTCATTACAGTATATACAGTATCTCTACCATATACAGACACCAACTAGTATCCCCTTTATGATCTAGCCAGGCCATTACAGTATATACAGTATCTCTACCATATACAGACACCAACTAGTATCCCCTTTATGATCTAGCCAGGTCATTACAGTATATACAGTATCTCTACCATCTGCCAGACACCAACTAGTATCCCCTTTATGATCTAGCCAGGTCATTACAGTATATACAGTATCTCTACCATCTGCCAGACACCAACTAGTATCCCCTTTATTATCTAGCCAGGTCATTACAGTACATACAGTATCTCTACCATATACAGACACCAACTAGTATCCCCTTTGTGATCTAGCCAGGTCATTACAGTATATACAGTATCTCTACCATATACAGACACCAACTAGTATCCCCTTTATGATCTAGCCAGGTCATTACAGTATATACAGTATCTCTACCATATACAGACACCAACTAGTATCCCCTTTATGATCTAGCCAGGTCATTACAGTATATACAGTATCTCTACCATCTAGCCAGGCCATTACAGTATATACAGTATCTCTACCATCTAGCCAGGCCAATACAGTATATACAGTATCTCTACCATCTAGCCAGGTCATTACAGTATATACAGTATCTCTACCATCTAGCCAGGCCATTACAGTATATACAGTATCTCTACCATCTAGCCAGGTCATTACAGTATATACAGTATCTCTACCATCTAGCCAGACACCAACTAGTATCCCCTTTATGATCTATCCAGGTCATTACAGTATATACAGTATCTCTACCATAAACAGACACCAACTACTATCCCCTTTATGATCTAGCCAGGCCATTACAGTATATACAGTATCTCTACCATATACAGACACCAACTAGTATCCCCTTTATGATCTAGCCAGGTCATTACAGTATATACAGTATCTCTACCATCTGCCAGACACCAACTAGTATCCCCTTTATGATCTAGCCAGGTCATTACAGTATATACAGTATCTCTACCATCTAGCCAGGTCATTACAGTATATACAGTATCTCTACCATCTAGCCAGGCCATTACAGTATATACAGTATCTCTACCATCTAGCCAGGCCAATACAGTATATACAGTATCTCTACCATCTAGCCAGGCCATTACAGTATATACAGTATCTCTACCATCTAGCCAGGCCATTACAGTATATACAGTATCTCTACCATCTAGCCAGGCCAATACAGTATATACAGTATCTCTACCATCTAGCCAGGTCATTACAGTATATACAGTATCTCTACCATCTAGCCAGGCCATTACAGTATATACAGTATCTCTACCATAAACAGACACCAACTACTATCCCCTTTATGATCTAGCCAGGTCATTACAGTATATACAGTATCTCTACCATATACAGACACCAACTAGTATCCCCTTTATAATCTAGCCAGGCCATTACAGTATATACAGTATCTCTACCATATACAGACACCAACTAGTATCCCCTTTATGTTCTAGCCTGGTCATTACAGTATATACAGTATCTCTACCATATACAGACACCAACTAGTATCCCCTTTATGATCTAGCCAGGTCATTACAGTATATACAGTATCTCTACCATATACAGACACCAACTAGTATCCCCTTTATGTTCTAGCCAGGTCATTACAGTATATACAGTATCTCTACCATATACAGACACCAACTAGTATCCCCTTTATGATCTAGCCAGGCCATTACAGTATATACAGTATCTCTACCATATACAGACACCAACTAGTATCCCCTTTATGATCTAGCCAGGTCATTACAGTATATACAGTATCTCTACCATATACAGACACCAACTAGTATCCCCTTTATGATCTAGCCAGGTCATTACAGTATATACAGTATCTCTACCATATACAGACACCAACTAGTATCCCCTTTATGATCTAGCCAGGCCATTACAGTATATACAGTATCTCTACCATATACAGACACCAACTAGTATCCCCTTTATGATCTAGCCAGGCCATTACAGTATACACAGTATCTCTACCATCTAGCCAGGTCATTACAGTATATACAGTATCTCTACCATCTAGCCAGGTCATTACAGTATATACAGTATCTCTACCATCTAGCCAGGCCATTACAGTATATACAGTATCTCTACCATCTAGCCAGGCCATTACAGTATATACAGTATCTCTACCATCTAGCCAGGCCATTACAGTATATACAGTATCTCTACCATCTAGCCAGGCCATTACAGTATATACAGTATCTCTACCATCTAGCCAGGCCATTACTGTATATACAGTATCTCTACCATCTAGCCAGGTCATTACAGTATATACAGTATCTCTACCATCTACAGACACCAACTAGTATCCCCTTTATGATCTAGCCAGGCCATTACAGTATATACAGTATCTCTACCATATACAGACACCAACTAGTATCCCCTTTATGATCTAGCCAGGTCATTACAGTATATACAGTATCTCTACCATATACAGACACCAACTAGTATCCCCTTTATGATCTAGCTAGGCCATTACAGTATATACAGTATCTCTACCATATACAGACACCAACTAGTATCCCCTTTATAATCTAGCCAGGCCATTACAGTATATACAGTATCTCTACCATATACAGACACCAACTAGTATCCCCTTTATGTTCTAGCCAGGTCATTACAGTATATACAGTATCTCTACCATATACAGACACCAACTAGTATCCCCTTTATGTTCTAGCCAGGTCATTACAGTATATACAGTATCTCTACCATCTAGCCAGGCCATTACAGTATATACAGTATCTCTACCATCTAGCCAGGTCATTACAGTATATACAGTATCTCTACCATCTGCCAGACACCAACTAGTATCCCCTTTATGATCTAGCCAGGCCATTACAGTATATACAGTATCTCTACCATCTAGCCAGGCCATTACAGTATATACAGTATCTCTACCATCTAGCCAGGCCATTACAGTATATACAGTATCTCTACCATCTAGCCAGGTCATTACAGTATATACAGTATCTCTACCATCTAGCCAGGCCATTACAGTATATACAGTATCTCTACCATCTAGCCAGGCCATTACAGTATATACAGTATCTCTACCATCTAGCCAGGCCATTACAGTATATACAGTATCTCTACCATCTAGCCAGGCCATTACAGTATATACAGTATCTCTACCATCTAGCCAGGCCATTACAGTATATACAGTATCTCTACCATCTAGCCAGGTCATTACAGTATATACAGTATCTCTACCATATACAGACACCAACTAGTATCCCCTTTATGATCTAGCCAGGCCATTACAGTATATACAGTATCTCTACCATATACAGACACCAACTAGTATCCCCTTTATGATCTAGCCAGGTCATTACAGTATATACAGTATCTCTACCATCTGCCAGACACCAACTAGTATCCCCTTTATGATCTAGCCAGGTCATTACAGTATATACAGTATCTCTACCATCTGCCAGACACCAACTAGTATCCCCTTTATTATCTAGCCAGGTCATTACAGTACATACAGTATCTCTACCATATACAGACACCAACTAGTATCCCCTTTGTGATCTAGCCAGGTCATTACAGTATATACAGTATCTCTACCATATACAGACACCAACTAGTATCCCCTTTATGATCTAGCCAGGTCATTACAGTATATACAGTATCTCTACCATATACAGACACCAACTAGTATCCCCTTTATGATCTAGCCAGGTCATTACAGTATATACAGTATCTCTACCATCTAGCCAGGCCATTACAGTATATACAGTATCTCTACCATCTAGCCAGGCCAATACAGTATATACAGTATCTCTACCATCTAGCCAGGTCATTACAGTATATACAGTATCTCTACCATCTAGCCAGGCCATTACAGTATATACAGTATCTCTACCATCTAGCCAGGTCATTACAGTATATACAGTATCTCTACCATCTAGCCAGACACCAACTAGTATCCCCTTTATGATCTATCCAGGTCATTACAGTATATACAGTATCTCTACCATAAACAGACACCAACTACTATCCCCTTTATGATCTAGCCAGGCCATTACAGTATATACAGTATCTCTACCATATACAGACACCAACTAGTATCCCCTTTATAATCTAGCCAGGCCATTACAGTATATACAGTATCTCTACCATATACAGACACCAACTAGTATCCCCTTTATGTTCTAGCCAGGTCATTACAGTATATACAGTATCTCTACCATATACAGACACCAACTAGTATCCCCTTTATGTTCTAGCCAGGTCATTACAGTATATACAGTATCTCTACCATCTAGCCAGGCCATTACAGTATATACAGTATCTCTACCATCTAGCCAGGTCATTACAGTATATACAGTATCTCTACCATCTGCCAGACACCAACTAGTATCCCCTTTATGATCTAGCCAGGCCATTACAGTATATACAGTATCTCTACCATCTAGCCAGGCCATTACAGTATATACAGTATCTCTACCATCTAGCCAGGCCATTACAGTATATACAGTATCTCTACCATCTAGCCAGGTCATTACAGTATATACAGTATCTCTACCATCTAGCCAGGCCATTACAGTATATACAGTATCTCTACCATCTAGCCAGGCCATTACAGTATATACAGTATCTCTACCATCTAGCCAGGCCATTACAGTATATACAGTATCTCTACCATCTAGCCAGGCCATTACAGTATATACAGTATCTCTACCATCTAGCCAGGCCATTACAGTATATACAGTATCTCTACCATCTAGCCAGGTCATTACAGTATATACAGTATCTCTACCATATACAGACACCAACTAGTATCCCCTTTATGATCTAGCCAGGCCATTACAGTATATACAGTATCTCTACCATATACAGACACCAACTAGTATCCCCTTTATGATCTAGCCAGGTCATTACAGTATATACAGTATCTCTACCATCTGCCAGACACCAACTAGTATCCCCTTTATGATCTAGCCAGGTCATTACAGTATATACAGTATCTCTACCATCTGCCAGACACCAACTAGTATCCCCTTTATTATCTAGCCAGGTCATTACAGTACATACAGTATCTCTACCATATACAGACACCAACTAGTATCCCCTTTGTGATCTAGCCAGGTCATTACAGTATATACAGTATCTCTACCATATACAGACACCAACTAGTATCCCCTTTATGATCTAGCCAGGTCATTACAGTATATACAGTATCTCTACCATATACAGACACCAACTAGTATCCCCTTTATGATCTAGCCAGGTCATTACAGTATATACAGTATCTCTACCATCTAGCCAGGCCATTACAGTATATACAGTATCTCTACCATCTAGCCAGGCCAATACAGTATATACAGTATCTCTACCATCTAGCCAGGTCATTACAGTATATACAGTATCTCTACCATCTAGCCAGGCCATTACAGTATATACAGTATCTCTACCATAAACAGACACCAACTACTATCCCCTTTATGATCTAGCCAGGTCATTACAGTATATACAGTATCTCTACCATATACAGACACCAACTAGTATCCCCTTTATAATCTAGCCAGGCCATTACAGTATATACAGTATCTCTACCATATACAGACACCAACTAGTATCCCCTTTATGTTCTAGCCTGGTCATTACAGTATATACAGTATCTCTACCATATACAGACACCAACTAGTATCCCCTTTATGATCTAGCCAGGTCATTACAGTATATACAGTATCTCTACCATATACAGACACCAACTAGTATCCCCTTTATGTTCTAGCCAGGTCATTACAGTATATACAGTATCTCTACCATATACAGACACCAACTAGTATCCCCTTTATGATCTAGCCAGGCCATTACAGTATATACAGTATCTCTACCATATACAGACACCAACTAGTATCCCCTTTATGATCTAGCCAGGTCATTACAGTATATACAGTATCTCTACCATATACAGACACCAACTAGTATCCCCTTTATGATCTAGCCAGGTCATTACAGTATATACAGTATCTCTACCATATACAGACACCAACTAGTATCCCCTTTATGATCTAGCCAGGCCATTACAGTATATACAGTATCTCTACCATATACAGACACCAACTAGTATCCCCTTTATGATCTAGCCAGGCCATTACAGTATACACAGTATCTCTACCATCTAGCCAGGTCATTACAGTATATACAGTATCTCTACCATCTAGCCAGGTCATTACAGTATATACAGTATCTCTACCATCTAGCCAGGCCATTACAGTATATACAGTATCTCTACCATCTAGCCAGGCCATTACAGTATATACAGTATCTCTACCATCTAGCCAGGCCATTACAGTATATACAGTATCTCTACCATCTAGCCAGGCCATTACAGTATATACAGTATCTCTACCATCTAGCCAGGCCATTACTGTATATACAGTATCTCTACCATCTAGCCAGGTCATTACAGTATATACAGTATCTCTACCATCTACAGACACCAACTAGTATCCCCTTTATGATCTAGCCAGGCCATTACAGTATATACAGTATCTCTACCATATACAGACACCAACTAGTATCCCCTTTATGATCTAGCCAGGTCATTACAGTATATACAGTATCTCTACCATATACAGACACCAACTAGTATCCCCTTTATGATCTAGCTAGGCCATTACAGTATATACAGTATCTCTACCATATACAGACACCAACTAGTATCCCCTTTATAATCTAGCCAGGCCATTACAGTATATACAGTATCTCTACCATATACAGACACCAACTAGTATCCCCTTTATGTTCTAGCCAGGTCATTACAGTATATACAGTATCTCTACCATATACAGACACCAACTAGTATCCCCTTTATGTTCTAGCCAGGTCATTACAGTATATACAGTATCTCTACCATCTAGCCAGGCCATTACAGTATATACAGTATCTCTACCATCTAGCCAGGTCATTACAGTATATACAGTATCTCTACCATCTGCCAGACACCAACTAGTATCCCCTTTATGATCTAGCCAGGCCATTACAGTATATACAGTATCTCTACCATCTAGCCAGGCCATTACAGTATATACAGTATCTCTACCATCTAGCCAGGCCATTACAGTATATACAGTATCTCTACCATCTAGCCAGGTCATTACAGTATATACAGTATCTCTACCATCTAGCCAGGCCATTACAGTATATACAGTATCTCTACCATCTAGCCAGGCCATTACAGTATATACAGTATCTCTACCATCTAGCCAGGCCATTACAGTATATACAGTATCTCTACCATCTAGCCAGGCCATTACAGTATATACAGTATCTCTACCATCTAGCCAGGCCATTACAGTATATACAGTATCTCTACCATCTAGCCAGGTCATTACAGTATATACAGTATCTCTACCATATACAGACACCAACTAGTATCCCCTTTATGATCTAGCCAGGCCATTACAGTATATACAGTATCTCTACCATATACAGACACCAACTAGTATCCCCTTTATGATCTAGCCAGGTCATTACAGTATATACAGTATCTCTACCATCTGCCAGACACCAACTAGTATCCCCTTTATGATCTAGCCAGGTCATTACAGTATATACAGTATCTCTACCATCTGCCAGACACCAACTAGTATCCCCTTTATTATCTAGCCAGGTCATTACAGTACATACAGTATCTCTACCATATACAGACACCAACTAGTATCCCCTTTGTGATCTAGCCAGGTCATTACAGTATATACAGTATCTCTACCATATACAGACACCAACTAGTATCCCCTTTATGATCTAGCCAGGTCATTACAGTATATACAGTATCTCTACCATATACAGACACCAACTAGTATCCCCTTTATGATCTAGCCAGGTCATTACAGTATATACAGTATCTCTACCATCTAGCCAGGCCATTACAGTATATACAGTATCTCTACCATCTAGCCAGGCCAATACAGTATATACAGTATCTCTACCATCTAGCCAGGTCATTACAGTATATACAGTATCTCTACCATCTAGCCAGGCCATTACAGTATATACAGTATCTCTACCATCTAGCCAGGTCATTACAGTATATACAGTATCTCTACCATCTAGCCAGACACCAACTAGTATCCCCTTTATGATCTATCCAGGTCATTACAGTATATACAGTATCTCTACCATAAACAGACACCAACTACTATCCCCTTTATGATCTAGCCAGGCCATTACAGTATATACAGTATCTCTACCATATACAGACACCAACTAGTATCCCCTTTATAATCTAGCCAGGCCATTACAGTATATACAGTATCTCTACCATATACAGACACCAACTAGTATCCCCTTTATGTTCTAGCCAGGTCATTACAGTATATACAGTATCTCTACCATATACAGACACCAACTAGTATCCCCTTTATGTTCTAGCCAGGTCATTACAGTATATACAGTATCTCTACCATCTAGCCAGGCCATTACAGTATATACAGTATCTCTACCATCTAGCCAGGTCATTACAGTATATACAGTATCTCTACCATCTGCCAGACACCAACTAGTATCCCCTTTATGATCTAGCCAGGCCATTACAGTATATACAGTATCTCTACCATCTAGCCAGGCCATTACAGTATATACAGTATCTCTACCATCTAGCCAGGCCATTACAGTATATACAGTATCTCTACCATCTAGCCAGGTCATTACAGTATATACAGTATCTCTACCATCTAGCCAGGCCATTACAGTATATACAGTATCTCTACCATCTAGCCAGGCCATTACAGTATATACAGTATCTCTACCATCTAGCCAGGCCATTACAGTATATACAGTATCTCTACCATCTAGCCAGGCCATTACAGTATATACAGTATCTCTACCATCTAGCCAGGCCATTACAGTATATACAGTATCTCTACCATCTAGCCAGGTCATTACAGTATATACAGTATCTCTACCATATACAGACACCAACTAGTATCCCCTTTATGATCTAGCCAGGCCATTACAGTATATACAGTATCTCTACCATATACAGACACCAACTAGTATCCCCTTTATGATCTAGCCAGGTCATTACAGTATATACAGTATCTCTACCATCTGCCAGACACCAACTAGTATCCCCTTTATGATCTAGCCAGGTCATTACAGTATATACAGTATCTCTACCATCTGCCAGACACCAACTAGTATCCCCTTTATTATCTAGCCAGGTCATTACAGTACATACAGTATCTCTACCATATACAGACACCAACTAGTATCCCCTTTGTGATCTAGCCAGGTCATTACAGTATATACAGTATCTCTACCATATACAGACACCAACTAGTATCCCCTTTATGATCTAGCCAGGTCATTACAGTATATACAGTATCTCTACCATATACAGACACCAACTAGTATCCCCTTTATGATCTAGCCAGGTCATTACAGTATATACAGTATCTCTACCATCTAGCCAGGCCATTACAGTATATACAGTATCTCTACCATCTAGCCAGGCCAATACAGTATATACAGTATCTCTACCATCTAGCCAGGTCATTACAGTATATACAGTATCTCTACCATCTAGCCAGGCCATTACAGTATATACAGTATCTCTACCATCTAGCCAGGTCATTACAGTATATACAGTATCTCTACCATCTAGCCAGACACCAACTAGTATCCCCTTTATGATCTATCCAGGTCATTACAGTATATACAGTATCTCTACCATAAACAGACACCAACTACTATCCCCTTTATGATCTAGCCAGGCCATTACAGTATATACAGTATCTCTACCATATACAGACACCAACTAGTATCCCCTTTATGATCTAGCCAGGTCATTACAGTATATACAGTATCTCTACCATCTGCCAGACACCAACTAGTATCCCCTTTATGATCTAGCCAGGTCATTACAGTATATACAGTATCTCTACCATCTAGCCAGGTCATTACAGTATTTACAGTATCTCTACCATCTAGCCAGGCCATTACAGTATATACAGTATCTCTACCATCTAGCCAGGCCAATACAGTATATACAGTATCTCTACCATCTAGCCAGGCCATTACAGTATATACAGTATCTCTACCATCTAGCCAGGCCATTACAGTATATACAGTATCTCTACCATCTAGCCAGGCCAATACAGTATATACAGTATCTCTACCATCTAGCCAGGTCATTACAGTATATACAGTATCTCTACCATCTAGCCAGGCCATTACAGTATATACAGTATCTCTACCATCTAGCCAGACACCAACTAGTATCCCCTTTATGATCTATCCAGGTCATTACAGTATATACAGTATCTCTACCATAAACAGACACCAACTACTATCCCCTTTATGATCTAGCCAGGTCATTACAGTATATACAGTATCTCTACCATATACAGACACCAACTAGTATCCCCTTTATAATCTAGCCAGGCCATTACAGTATATACAGTATCTCTACCATATACAGACACCAACTAGTATCCCCTTTATGTTCTAGCCTGGTCATTACAGTATATACAGTATCTCTACCATATACAGACACCAACTAGTATCCCCTTTATGATCTAGCCAGGTCATTACAGTATATACAGTATCTCTACCATATACAGACACCAACTAGTATCCCCTTTATGTTCTAGCCAGGTCATTACAGTATATACAGTATCTCTACCATATACAGACACCAACTAGTATCCCCTTTATGATCTAGCCAGGCCATTACAGTATATACAGTATCTCTACCATATACAGACACCAACTAGTATCCCCTTTATGATCTAGCCAGGTCATTACAGTATATACAGTATCTCTACCATATACAGACACCAACTAGTATCCCCTTTATGATCTAGCCAGGTCATTACAGTATATACAGTATCTCTACCATATACAGACACCAACTAGTATCCCCTTTATGATCTAGCCAGGCCATTACAGTATATACAGTATCTCTACCATATACAGACACCAACTAGTATCCCCTTTATGATCTAGCCAGGCCATTACAGTATACACAGTATCTCTACCATCTAGCCAGGTCATTACAGTATATACAGTATCTCTACCATCTAGCCAGGTCATTACAGTATATACAGTATCTCTACCATCTAGCCAGGCCATTACAGTATATACAGTATCTCTACCATCTAGCCAGGCCATTACAGTATATACAGTATCTCTACCATCTAGCCAGGCCATTACAGTATATACAGTATCTCTACCATCTAGCCAGGCCATTACAGTATATACAGTATCTCTACCATCTAGCCAGGCCATTACAGTATATACAGTATCTCTACCATCTAGCCAGGTCATTACAGTATATACAGTATCTCTACCATCTACAGACACCAACTAGTATCCCCTTTATGATCTAGCCAGGCCATTACAGTATATACAGTATCTCTACCATATACAGACACCAACTAGTATCCCCTTTATGATCTAGCCAGGTCATTACAGTATATACAGTATCTCTACCATATACAGACACCAACTAGTATCCCCTTTATGATCTAGCTAGGCCATTACAGTATATACAGTATCTCTACCATATACAGACACCAACTAGTATCCCCTTTATGATCTAGCCAGGTCATTACAGTATATACAGTATCTCTACCATATACAGACACCAACTAGTATCCCCTTTATGATCTAGCCAGGTCATTACAGTATATACAGTATCTCTACCATATACAGACACCAACTACTATCCCCTTTATGATCTAGCCAGGTCATTACAGTATATACAGTATCTCTACCATATACAGACACCAACTACTATCCCCTTTATGATCTAGCCAGGCCATTACAGTATATACAGTATCTCTACCATATACATACACCAACTAGTATCCCCTTTATGATCTAGCCAGGTCATTACAGTATATACAGTATCTCTACCATATACAGACACCAACTAGTATCCCCTTTATGATCTAGCCAGGTCATTACAGTATATACAGTATCTCTACCATTTACAGACACCAACTACTATCCCCTTTATGATCTAGCCAGGCCATTACAGTATATACAGTATCTCTACCATATACAGACACCAACTAGTATCCCCTTTATGATCTAGCCAGGTCATTACAGTATATACAGTATCTCTACCATCTGCCAGACACCAACTAGTATCCCCTTTATGATCTAGCCAGGTCATTACAGTATATACAGTATCTCTACCATATACAGACACCAACTAGTATCCCCTTTATGATCTAGCCAGGCCATTACAGTATATACAGTATCTCTACCATATACAGACAGCAACTAGTATCCCCTTTATTATCTAGCCAGGCCATTACAGTATATACAGTATCTCTACCATCTGCCAGACACCAACTAGTATCCCCTTTATGATCTAGCCAGGTCATTACAGTATATACAGTATCTCTACCATATACAGACACCAACTAGTATCCCCTTTATGATCTAGCCAGGTCATTACAGTATATACAGTATCTCTACCATATACAGACACCAACTAGTATCCCCTTTATGATCTAGCCAGGTCATTACAGTATATACAGTATCTCTACCATATACAGACACCAACTAGTATCCCCTTTATGATCTAGCCAGGTCATTACAGTATATACAGTATCTCTACCATATACAGACACCAACTAGTATCCCCTTTATGATCTAGCCAGGTCATTACAGTATATACAGTATCTCTACCATATACAGACACCAACTAGTATCCCCTTTATGATCTAGCCAGGTCATTACAGTATATACAGTATCTCTACCATATACAGACACCAACTAGTATCCCCTTTATGATCTAGCCAGGTCATTACAGTATATACAGTATCTCTACCATATACAGACACCAACTAGTATCCCCTTTATGATCTAGCCAGGTCATTACAGTATATACAGTATCTCTACCATATACAGACACCAACTAGTATCCCCTTTATGATCTAGCCAGGTCATTACAGTATATACAGTATCTCTACCATATACAGACACCAACTAGTATCCCCTTTATGATCTAGCCAGGTCATTACAGTATATACAGTATCTCTACCATATACAGACACCAATTAGTATCCCCTTTATGTTCTAGCCAGGTCATTACAGTATATACAGTATCTCTACCATATACAGACACCAACTAGTATCCCCTTTATGGTCTAGCCAGGCCATTACAGTATATACAGTATCTCTACCATATACAGACACCAACTAGTATCCCCTTTATGATCTAGCCAGGCCATTACAGTATATACAGTATCTCTACCATATACAGACACCAACTAGTATCCCCTTTATGATCTAGCCAGGTCATTACAGTATATACAGTATCTCTACCATATACAGACACCAACTAGTATCCCCTTTATGATCTAGCCAGGTCATTACAGTATATACAGTATCTCTACCATCTGCCAGACACCAACTAGTATCCCCTTTATGATCTAGCCAGGTCATTACAGTATATACAGTATCTCTACCATCTGCCAGACACCAACTAGTATCCCCTTTATGATCTAGCCAGGTCATTACAGTATATACAGTATCTCTACCATATACAGACACCAACTAGTATCCCCTTTATGATCTAGCCAGGTCATTACAGTATATACAGTATCTCTACCATATACAGACACCAACTAGTATCCCCTTTATGATCTAGCCAGGTCATTACAGTATATACTGTATCTCTACCATCTGCCAGACACCAACTAGTATCCCCTTTATGATCTAGCCAGGTCATTACAGTATATACAGTATCTCTACCATATACAGACACCAACAAGTATTCCCTTTATGATCTAGCCAGGTCATTACAGTATATACAGTATCTCTACCATCTGCCAGACACCAACTAGTATCCCCTTTATGATCTAGCCAGGCCATTACAGTATATACAGTATCTCTACCATATACAGACACCAACTAGTATCCCCTTTATGATCTAGCTAGGCCATTACAGTATATACAGTATCTCTACCATATACAGACACCAACTAGTATCCCCTTTATGTTCTAGCCATGTCATTACAGTATATACAGTATCTCTACCATATACAGACACCAACTAGTATCCCCTTTATGATCTAGCCAGGTCATTACAGTATATACAGTATCTCTACCATCTGCCAGACACCAACTAGTATCCCCTTTATGATCTAGCCAGGTCATTACAGTATATACAGTATCTCTACCATCTGCCAGACACCAACTAGTATCCCCTTTATGATCTAGCCAGGTCATTACAGTATATACAGTATCTCTACCATATACAGACACCAACTAGTATCCCCTTTATGATCTAGCCAGGTCATTACAGTATATACAGTATCTCTACCATATACAGACACCAACTAGTATCCCCTTTATGATCTAGCCAGGTCATTACAGTATATACAGTATCTCTACCATCTGCCAGACACCAACTAGTATCCCCTTTATGATCTAGCCAGGTCATTACAGTATATACAGTATCTCTACCATCTGCCAGACACCAACTAGTATCCCCTTTATGATCTAGCCAGGCCATTACAGTATATACAGTATCTCTACCATATACAGACACCAACTACTATCCCCTTTATGATCTAGCCAGGTCATTACAGTATATACAGTATCTCTACCATCTGCCAGACACCAACTAATATCCCCTTTATGATCTAGCCAGGTCATTACAGTATATACAGTATCTCTACCATATACAGACACCAACTAGTATCCCCTTTATGATCTAGCCAGGTCATTACAGTATATACAGTATCTCTACCATATACAGACACCAACTACTATCCCCTTTATGATCTAGCCAGGTCATTACAGTATATACAGTATCTCTACCATATACAGACACCTAGTATCCCCTTTATGATCTAGCCAGGCCATTACAGTATATACAGTATCTCTACCATATACAGACACCAACTAGTATCCCCTTTATGATCTAGCCAGGTCATTACAGTATATACAGTATCTCTACCATATACAGACACCAACTAGTATCCCCTTTATGATCTAGCCAGGCCATTACAGTATATACAGTATCTCTACCATCTGCCAGACACCAACTAGTATCCCCTTTATGATCTAGCCAGGCCATTACAGTATATACAGTATCTCTACCATCTGCCAGACACCAACTAGTATCCCCTTTATGATCAAGCCAGGTCATTACAGTATATACAGTATCTCTACCATCTGCCAGACACCAACTAGTATCCCCTTTATGATCTAGCTAGGTCATTACAGTATATACAGTATCTCAACCATATACAGACACCAACTAGTATCCCCTTTATGATCTAGCCAGGTCATTACAGTATATACAGTATCTCTACCATATACAGACACCAACTAGTATCCCCTTTATGATCTAGCCAGGTCATTACAGTATATACAGTATCTCTACCATATACAGACACCAACTAGTATCCCCTTTATGATCTAGCCAGGTCATTACAGTATATACAGTATCTCTACCATATACAGACACCAACTAGTATCCCCTTTATGATCTAGCCAGGTCATTACAGTATATACAGTATCTCTACCATATACAGACACCAACTAGTATCCCCTTTATGATCTAGCCAGGTCATTACAGTATATACAGTATCTCTACCATATACAGACAGCAACTAGTATCCCCTTTATGATCTAGCCAGGTCATTACAGTATATACAGTATCTCTACCATATACAGACACCAACTAGTATCCCCTTTATGATCTAGCCAGGTCATTACAGTATATACAGTATCTCTACCATATACAGACACCAACTACTATCCCCTTTATGATCTAGCCAGGTCATTACAGTATATACAGTATCTCTACCATATACAGACACCTAGTATCCCCTTTATGATCTAGCCAGGCCATTACAGTATATACAGTATCTCTACCATATACAGACACCAACTAGTATCCCCTTTATGATCTAGCCAGGTCATTACAGTATATACAGTATCTCTACCATATACAGACACCAACTAGTATCCCCTTTATGATCTAGCCAGGCCATTACAGTATATACAGTATCTCTACCATCTGCCAGACACCAACTAGTATCCCCTTTATGATCTAGCCAGGCCATTACAGTATATACAGTATCTCTACCATCTGCCAGACACCAACTAGTATCCCCTTTATGATCAAGCCAGGTCATTACAGTATATACAGTATCTCTACCATCTGCCAGACACCAACTAGTATCCCCTTTATGATCTAGCTAGGTCATTACAGTATATACAGTATCTCAACCATATACAGACACCAACTAGTATCCCCTTTATGATCTAGCCAGGTCATTACAGTATATACAGTATCTCTACCATATACAGACACCAACTAGTATCCCCTTCATGATCTAGCCAGGTCATTACAGTATATACAGTATCTCTACCATATACAGACACCAACTACTATCCCCTTTATGATCTAGCCAGGCCATTACAGTATATACAGTATCTCTACCATATACAGACACCAACTAGTATCCCCTTTATGATCTAGCTAGGCCATTACAGTATATACAGTATCTCTACCATATACAGACACCAACTAGTATCCCCTTTATGTTCTAGCCATGTCATTACAGTATATACAGTATCTCTACCATATACAGACACCAACTAGTATCCCCTTTATGATCTAGCCAGGTCATTACAGTATATACAGTATCTCTACCATCTGCCAGACACCAACTAGTATCCCCTTTATGATCTAGCCAGGTCATTACAGTATATACAGTATCTCTACCATATACAGACACCAACTAGTATCCCCTTTATGATCTAGCCAGGTCATTACAGTATATACAGTATCTCTACCATATACAGACACCAACTAGTATCCCCTTTATGATCTAGCCAGGTCATTACAGTATATACAGTATCTCTACCATATACAGACACCAACTAGTATCCCCTTTATGATCTAGCCAGGTCATTACAGTATATACAGTATCTCTACCATATACAGACACCAACTAGTATCCCCTTTATGATCTAGCCAGGTCATTACAGTATATACAGTATCTCTACCATATACAGACACCAACTAGTATCCCCTTTATGATCTAGCCAGGTCATTACAGTATATACAGTATCTCTACCATATACAGACACCAACTAGTATCTCCTTTATGATCTAGCCAGGTCATTACAGTATATACAGTATCTCTACCATATACAGACACCAATTAGTATCCCCTTTATGTTCTAGCCAGGTCATTACAGTATATACAGTATCTCTACCATATACAGACACCAACAAGTATTCCCTTTATGATCTAGCCAGGTCATTACAGTATATACAGTATCTCTACCATCTGCCAGACACCAACTAGTATCCCCTTTATGATCTAGCCAGGCCATTACAGTATATACAGTATCTCTACCATATACAGACACCAACTAGTATCCCCTTTATGATCTAGCTAGGCCATTACAGTATATACAGTATCTCTACCATATACAGACACCAACTAGTATCCCCTTTATGTTCTAGCCATGTCATTACAGTATATACAGTATCTCTACCATATACAGACACCAACTAGTATCCCCTTTATGATCTAGCCAGGTCATTACAGTATATACAGTATCTCTACCATCTGCCAGACACCAACTAGTATCCCCTTTATGATCTAGCCAGGTCATTACAGTATATACAGTATCTCTACCATCTGCCAGACACCAACTAGTATCCCCTTTATGATCTAGCCAGGTCATTACAGTATATACAGTATCTCTACCATATACAGACACCAACTAGTATCCCCTTTATGATCTAGCCAGGTCATTACAGTATATACAGTATCTCTACCATATACAGACACCAACTAGTATCCCCTTTATGATCTAGCCAGGTCATTACAGTATATACAGTATCTCTACCATCTGCCAGACACCAACTAGTATCCCCTTTATGATCTAGCCAGGTCATTACAGTATATACAGTATCTCTACCATCTGCCAGACACCAACTAGTATCCCCTTTATGATCTAGCCAGGCCATTACAGTATATACAGTATCTCTACCATATACAGACACCAACTACTATCCCCTTTATGATCTAGCCAGGTCATTACAGTATATACAGTATCTCTACCATCTGCCAGACACCAACTAATATCCCCTTTATGATCTAGCCAGGTCATTACAGTATATACAGTATCTCTACCATATACAGACACCAACTAGTATCCCCTTTATGATCTAGCCAGGTCATTACAGTATATACAGTATCTCTACCATATACAGACACCAACTACTATCCCCTTTATGATCTAGCCAGGTCATTACAGTATATACAGTATCTCTACCATATACAGACACCTAGTATCCCCTTTATGATCTAGCCAGGCCATTACAGTATATACAGTATCTCTACCATATACAGACACCAACTAGTATCCCCTTTATGATCTAGCCAGGTCATTACAGTATATACAGTATCTCTACCATATACAGACACCAACTAGTATCCCCTTTATGATCTAGCCAGGCCATTACAGTATATACAGTATCTCTACCATCTGCCAGACACCAACTAGTATCCCCTTTATGATCTAGCCAGGCCATTACAGTATATACAGTATCTCTACCATCTGCCAGACACCAACTAGTATCCCCTTTATGATCAAGCCAGGTCATTACAGTATATACAGTATCTCTACCATCTGCCAGACACCAACTAGTATCCCCTTTATGATCTAGCTAGGTCATTACAGTATATACAGTATCTCAACCATATACAGACACCAACTAGTATCCCCTTTATGATCTAGCCAGGTCATTACAGTATATACAGTATCTCTACCATATACAGACACCAACTAGTATCCCCTTTATGATCTAGCCAGGTCATTACAGTATATACAGTATCTCTACCATATACAGACACCAACTAGTATCCCCTTTATGATCTAGCCAGGTCATTACAGTATATACAGTATCTCTACCATATACAGACACCAACTAGTATCCCCTTTATGATCTAGCCAGGTCATTACAGTATATACAGTATCTCTACCATATACAGACACCAACTAGTATCCCCTTTATGATCTAGCCAGGTCATTACAGTATATACAGTATCTCTACCATATACAGACAGCAACTAGTATCCCCTTTATGATCTAGCCAGGTCATTACAGTATATACAGTATCTCTACCATATACAGACACCAACTAATATCCCCTTTATGATCTAGCCAGGTCATTACAGTATATACAGTATCTCTACCATATACAGACACCAACTAGTATCCCCTTTATGATCTAGCCAGGTCATTACAGTATATACAGTATCTCTACCATATACAGACACCAACTACTATCCCCTTTATGATCTAGCCAGGTCATTACAGTATATACAGTATCTCTACCATATACAGACACCTAGTATCCCCTTTATGATCTAGCCAGGCCATTACAGTATATACAGTATCTCTACCATATACAGACACCAACTAGTATCCCCTTTATGATCTAGCCAGGTCATTACAGTATATACAGTATCTCTACCATATACAGACACCAACTAGTATCCCCTTTATGATCTAGCCAGGCCATTACAGTATATACAGTATCTCTACCATCTGCCAGACACCAACTAGTATCCCCTTTATGATCTAGCCAGGCCATTACAGTATATACAGTATCTCTACCATCTGCCAGACACCAACTAGTATCCCCTTTATGATCAAGCCAGGTCATTACAGTATATACAGTATCTCTACCATCTGCCAGACACCAACTAGTATCCCCTTTATGATCTAGCCAGGCCATTACAGTATATACAGTATCTCTACCATCTGCCAGACACCAACTAGTATCCCCTTTATGATCAAGCCAGGTCATTACAGTATATACAGTATCTCTACCATCTGCCAGACACCAACTAGTATCCCCTTTATGATCTAGCTAGGTCATTACAGTATATACAGTATCTCAACCATATACAGACACCAACTAGTATCCCCTTTATGATCTAGCCAGGTCATTACAGTATATACAGTATCTCTACCATATACAGACACCAACTAGTATCCCCTTTATGATCTAGCCAGGTCATTACAGTATATACAGTATCTCTACCATATACAGACACCAACTAGTATCCCCTTTATGATCTAGCCAGGTCATTACAGTATATACAGTATCTCTACCATATACAGACACCAACTAGTATCCCCTTTATGATCTAGCCAGGTCATTACAGTATATACAGTATCTCTACCATATACAGACACCAACTAGTATCCCCTTTATGATCTAGCCAGGTCATTACAGTATATACAGTATCTCTACCATATACAGACAGCAACTAGTATCCCCTTTATGATCTAGCCAGGTCATTACAGTATATACAGTATCTCTACCATATACAGACACCAACTAGTATCCCCTTTATGATCTAGCCAGGTCATTACAGTATATACAGTATCTCTACCATATACAGACACCAACTACTATCCCCTTTATGATCTAGCCAGGTCATTACAGTATATACAGTATCTCTACCATATACAGACACCTAGTATCCCCTTTATGATCTAGCCAGGCCATTACAGTATATACAGTATCTCTACCATATACAGACACCAACTAGTATCCCCTTTATGATCTAGCCAGGTCATTACAGTATATACAGTATCTCTACCATATACAGACACCAACTAGTATCCCCTTTATGATCTAGCCAGGCCATTACAGTATATACAGTATCTCTACCATCTGCCAGACACCAACTAGTATCCCCTTTATGATCTAGCCAGGCCATTACAGTATATACAGTATCTCTACCATCTGCCAGACACCAACTAGTATCCCCTTTATGATCAAGCCAGGTCATTACAGTATATACAGTATCTCTACCATCTGCCAGACACCAACTAGTATCCCCTTTATGATCTAGCTAGGTCATTACAGTATATACAGTATCTCAACCATATACAGACACCAACTAGTATCCCCTTTATGATCTAGCCAGGTCATTACAGTATATACAGTATCTCTACCATATACAGACACCAACTAGTATCCCCTTCATGATCTAGCCAGGTCATTACAGTATATACAGTATCTCTACCATATACAGACACCAACTACTATCCCCTTTATGATCTAGCCAGGCCATTACAGTATATACAGTATCTCTACCACATACAGACACCAACTAGTATCCCCTTTATGATCTAGCTAGGCCATTACAGTATATACAGTATCTCTACCATATACAGACACCAACTAGTATCCCCTTTATGTTCTAGCCATGTCATTACAGTATATACAGTATCTCTACCATATACAGACACCAACTAGTATCCCCTTTATGATCTAGCCAGGTCATTACAGTATATACAGTATCTCTACCATATACAGACACCAACTAGTATCCCCTTTATGATCTAGCCAGGTCATTACAGTATATACAGTATCTCTACCATCTGCCAGACACCAACTAGTATCCCCTTTATGATCTAGCCAGGTCATTACAGTATATACAGTATCTCTACCATCTGCCAGACACCAACTAGTATCCCCTTTATGATCTAGCCAGGTCATTACAGTATATACAGTATCTGTACCATATACAGACACCAACTAGTATCCCCTTTATGATCTAGCCAGGTCATTACAGTATATACAGTATCTCTACCATCTGCCAGACACCAACTAGTATCCCCTTTATGATCTAGCCAGGTCATTACAGTATATACAGTATCTCTACCATATACAGACACCAACTAGTATCCCCTTTATGTTCTAGCCATGTCATTACAGTATATACAGTATCTCTACCATATACAGACACCAACTAGTATCCCCTTTATGATCTAGCCAGGTCATTACAGTATATACAGTATCTCTACCATCTGCCAGACACCAACTAGTATCCCCTTTATGATCTAGCCAGGTCATTACAGTATATACAGTATCTCTACCATCTGCCAGACACCAACTAGTATCCCCTTTATGATCTAGCCAGGTCATTACAGTATATACAGTATCTCTACCATATACAGACACCAACTAGTATCCCCTTTATGATCTAGCCACGTCATTACAGTATATACAGTATCTCTACCATATACAGACACCAACTAGTATCCCCTTTATGATCTAGCCAGGTCATTACAGTATATACAGTATCTCTACCATCTGCCAGACACCAACTAGTATCCCCTTTATGATCTAGCCAGGTCATTACAGTATATACAGTATCTCTACCATATACAGACACCAACTACTATCCCCTTTATGATCTAGCCAGGTCATTACAGTATATACAGTATCTCTACCATATACAGACACCAACTAGTATCCCCTTTATGATCTAGCCAGGTCATTACAGTATATACAGTATCTCTACCATCTGCCAGACACCAACTAGTATCCCCTTTATGATCTAGCCAGGCCATTACAGTATATACAGTATCTCTACCATATACAGACACCAACTACTATCCCCTTTATGATCTAGCCAGGTCATTACAGTATATACAGTATCTCTACCATCTGCCAGACACCAACTAGTATCCCCTTTATGATCTAGCCAGGTCATTACAGTATATACAGTATCTCTACCATATACAGACACCAACTAGTATCCCCTTTATGATCTAGCCAGGTCATTACAGTATATACAGTATCTCTACCATATACAGACACCAACTAGTATCCCCTTTATGATCTAGCTAGGTCATTACAGTATATACAGTATCTCTACCATCTGCCAGACACCAACTAGTAACCCCTTTATGATCTAGCTAGGCCATTACAGTATATACAGTATCTCTACCATATACAGACACCAACTACTATCCCCTTTATGATCTAGCCAGGTCATTACAGTATATACAGTATCTCTACCACATACAGACACCAACTACTATCCCCTTTATAATCTAGCCAGGTCATTACAGTATATACAGTATCTCTACCATATACAGACACCAACTACTATCCCCTTTATGATCTAGCCACGTCATTACAGTATATACAGTATCTCTACCATCTGCCAGACACCAACTAGTATCCCCTTTATGATCTAGCCAGGTCATTACAGTATATACAGTATCTCTACCATATACAGACACCAACTAGTATCCCCTTTATGATCTAGCCAGGTCATTACAGTATATACAGTATCTCTACCATATACAGACACCAACTAGTATCCCCTTTATGATCTAGCCAGGTCATTACAGTATATACAGTATCTCTACCATATACAGACACCAACTAGTATCCCCTTTATGATCTAGCCAGGTCATTACAGTATATACAGTATCTCTACCATATACAGACACCAACTAGTATCCCCTTTATGATCTAGCCAGGTCATTATAGTATATACAGTATCTCTACCATATACAGACACCAACTACTATCCCCTTTATGATCTAGCCAGGTCATTACAGTATATACAGTATCTCTACCATATACAGACACCAACTAGTATCCCCTTTATGATCTAGCCAGGTCATTACAGTATATACAGTATCTCTACCATATACAGACACCAACTAGTATCCCCTTTATGATCTAGCCAGGCCATTACAGTATATACAGTATCTCTACCATCTGCCAGACACCAACTAGTATCCCCTTTATGATCTAGCCAGGTCATTACAGTATATACAGTATCTCTACCATATACAGACACCAACTAGTATCCCCTTTATGATCTAGCCAGGTCATTATAGTATATACAGTATCTCTACCATATACAGACACCAACTACTATCCCCTTTATGATCTAGCCAGGTCATTACAGTATATACAGTATCTCTACCATATACAGACACCAACTAGTATCCCCTTTATGATCTAGCCAGGTCATTACAGTATATACAGTATCTCTACCATATACAGACACCAAGTAGTATCCCCTTTATGATCTAGCCAGGTCATTACAGTACATACAGTATCTCTACCATATACAGACAGCAACTAGTATCCCCTTTATGATCTAGCCAGGTCATTACAGTATATACAGTATCTCTACCATATACAGACACCAACTAGTATCCCCTTTATGATCTAGCCAGGTCATTACAGTATATACAGTATCTCTACCATATACAGACACCAACTACTATCCCCTTTATGATCTAGCCAGGTCATTACAGTATATACAGTATCTCTACCATATACAGACACCAACTAGTATTCCCTTTATGATCTAGCCAGGTCATTACAGTATATACAGTATCTCTACCATATACAGACACCAACTACTATCCCCTTTATGATCTAGCCAGGTCATTACAGTATATACAGTATCTCTACCATATACAGACACCAACTAGTATCCCCTTTATGATCTAGCCAGGTCATTACAGTATATACAGTATCTCTACCATATACAGACACCAACTAGTATCCCCTTTATGATCTAGCCAGGCCATTACAGTATATACAGTATCTCTACCATCTGCCAGACACCAACTAGTATCCCCTTTATGATCTAGCCAGGTCATTACAGTATATACAGTATCTCTACCATATACAGACACCAACTAGTATCCCCTTTATGATCTAGCCAGGTCATTATAGTATATACAGTATCTCTACCATATACAGACACCAACTACTATCCCCTTTATGATCTAGCCAGGTCATTACAGTATATACAGTATCTCTACCATATACAGACACCAACTAGTATCCCCTTTATGATCTAGCCAGGTCATTACAGTATATACAGTATCTCTACCATATACAGACACCAACTAGTATCCCCTTTATGATCTAGCCAGGTCATTACAGTATATACAGTATCTCTACCATATACAGACACCAACTAGTATCCCCTTTATGATCTAGCCAGGTCATTACAGTATATACAGTATCTCTACCATCTGCCAGACACCAACTAGTATCCCCTTTATGATCTAGCCAGGTCATTACAGTATATACAGTATCTCTACCATCTGCCAGACACCAACTAGTATCCCCTTTATGATCTAGCCAGGTCATTACAGTATATACAGTATCTCTACCATATACAGACACCAACTAGTATCCCCTTTATGATCTAGCCACGTCATTACAGTATATACAGTATCTCTACCATATACAGACACCAACTAGTATCCCCTTTATGATCTAGCCAGGTCATTACAGTATATACAGTATCTCTACCATCTGCCAGACACCAACTAGTATCCCCTTTATGATCTAGCCAGGTCATTACAGTATATACAGTATCTCTACCATATACAGACACCAACTAGTATTCCCTTTATGATCTAGCCAGGTCATTACAGTATATACAGTATCTCTACCATCTGCCAGACACCAACTAGTATCCCCTTTATGATCTAGCCAGGCCATTACAGTATATACAGTATCTCTACCATATACAGACACCAACTACTATCCCCTTTATGATCTAGCCAGGTCATTACAGTATATACAGTATCTCTACCATCTGCCAGACACCAACTAGTATCCCCTTTATGATCTAGCCAGGTCATTACAGTATATACAGTATCTCTACCATATAGAGACACCAACTAGTATCCCCTTTATGATCTAGCCAGGTCATTACAGTATATACAGTATCTCTACCATATACAGACACCAACTAGTATCCCCTTTATGATCTAGCTAGGTCATTACAGTATATACAGTATCTCTACCATCTGCCAGACACCAACTAGTAACCCCTTTATGATCTAGCTAGGCCATTACAGTATATACAGTATCTCTACCATATACAGACACCAACTAGTATCCCCTTTATGATCTAGCCAGGTCATTACAGTATACACAGTATCTCTACCATATACAGACACCAACTAGTATCCCCTTTATGATCTAGCCAGGTCATTACAGTATATACAGTATCTCTACCACATACAGACACCAACTACTATCCCCTTTATGATCTAGCCAGGTCATTACAGTATATACAGTATCTCTACCACATACAGACACCAACTACTATCCCCTTTATAATCTAGCCAGGTCATTACAGTATATACAGTATCTCTACCATATACAGACACCAACTACTATCCCCTTTATGATCTAGCCACGTCATTACAGTATATACAGTATCTCTACCATCTGCCAGACACCAACTAGTATCCCCTTTATGATCTAGCCAGGTCATTACAGTATATACAGTATCTCTACCATATACAGACACCAACTAGTATCCCCTTTATGATCTAGCCAGGTCATTACAGTATATACAGTATCTCTACCATATACAGACACCAACTAGTATCCCCTTTATGATCTAGCCAGGTCATTACAGTATATACAGTATCTCTACCATATACAGACACCAACTAGTATCCCCTTTATGATCTAGCCAGGTCATTACAGTATATACAGTATCTCTACCATATACAGACACCAACTAGTATCCCCTTTATGATCTAGCCAGGTCATTATAGTATATACAGTATCTCTACCATATACAGACACCAACTACTATCCCCTTTATGATCTAGCCAGGTCATTACAGTATATACAGTATCTCTACCATATACAGACACCAACTAGTATCCCCTTTATGATCTAGCCAGGTCATTACAGTATATACAGTATCTCTACCATATACAGACACCAACTAGTATCCCCTTTATGATCTAGCCAGGCCATTACAGTATATACAGTATCTCTACCATCTGCCAGACACCAACTAGTATCCCCTTTATGATCTAGCCAGGTCATTACAGTATATACAGTATCTCTACCATATACAGACACCAACTAGTATCCCCTTTATGATCTAGCCAGGTCATTATAGTATATACAGTATCTCTACCATATACAGACACCAACTACTATCCCCTTTATGATCTAGCCAGGTCATTACAGTATATACAGTATCTCTACCATATACAGACACCAACTAGTATCCCCTTTATGATCTAGCCAGGTCATTACAGTATATACAGTATCTCTACCATATACAGACACCAACTAGTATCCCCTTTATGATCTAGCCAGGTCATTACAGTATATACAGTATCTCTATCATATACAGACAGCAACTAGTATCCCCTTTATGATCTAGCCAGGTCATTACAGTATATACAGTATCTCTACCATATACAGACACCAACTAGTATCCCCTTTATGATCTAGCCAGGTCATTACAGTATATACAGTATCTCTACCATATACAGACACCAACTACTATCCCCTTTATGATCTAGCCAGGTCATTACAGTATATACAGTATCTCTACCATATACAGACACCAACTAGTATCCCCTTTATGATCTAGCCAGGTCATTATAGTATATACAGTATCTCTACCATATACAGACACCAACTACTATCCCCTTTATGATCTAGCCAGGTCATTACAGTATATACAGTATCTCTACCATATACAGACACCAACTAGTATCCCCTTTATGATCTAGCCAGGTCATTACAGTATATACAGTATCTCTACCATATACAGACACCAACTAGTATCCCCTTTATGATCTAGCCAGGCCATTACAGTATATACAGTATCTCTACCATCTGCCAGACACCAACTAGTATCCCCTTTATGATCTAGCCAGGTCATTACAGTATATACAGTATCTCTACCATATACAGACACCAACTAGTATCCCCTTTATGATCTAGCCAGGTCATTATAGTATATACAGTATCTCTACCATATACAGACACCAACTACTATCCCCTTTATGATCTAGCCAGGTCATTACAGTATATACAGTATCTCTACCATATACAGACACCAACTAGTATCCCCTTTATGATCTAGCCAGGTCATTACAGTATATACAGTATCTCTACCATATACAGACACCAACTAGTATCCCCTTTATGATCTAGCCAGGTCATTACAGTATATACAGTATCTCTACCATATACAGACAGCAACTAGTATCCCCTTTATGATCTAGCCAGGTCATTACAGTATATACAGTATCTCTACCATATACAGACACCAACTAGTATCCCCTTTATGATCTAGCCAGGTCATTACAGTATATACAGTATCTCTACCATATACAGACACCAACTAGTATCCCCTTTATGATCTAGCCAGGCCATTACAGTATATACAGTATCTCTACCATCTGCCAGACACCAACTAGTATCCCCTTTATGATCTAGCCAGGCCATTACAGTATATACAGTATCTCTACCATCTGCCAGACACCAACTAGTATCCCCTTTATGATCAAGCCAGGTCATTACAGTATATACAGTATCTCTACCATCTGCCAGACACCAACTAGTATCCCCTTTATGATCTAGCTAGGTCATTACAGTATATACAGTATCTCAACCATATACAGACACCAACTAGTATCCCCTTTATGATCTAGCCAGGTCATTACAGTATATACAGTATCTCTACCATATACAGACACCAACTAGTATCCCCTTCATGATCTAGCCAGGTCATTACAGTATATACAGTATCTCTACCATATACAGACACCAACTACTATCCCCTTTATGATCTAGCCAGGCCATTACAGTATATACAGTATCTCTACCATATACAGACACCAACTAGTATCCCCTTTATGATCTAGCTAGGCCATTACAGTATATACAGTATCTCTACCATATACAGACACCAACTAGTATCCCCTTTATGTTCTAGCCATGTCATTACAGTATATACAGTATCTCTACCATATACAGACACCAACTAGTATCCCCTTTATGATCTAGCCAGGTCATTACAGTATATACAGTATCTCTACCATCTGCCAGACACCAACTAGTATCCCCTTTATGATCTAGCCAGGTCATTACAGTATATACAGTATCTCTACCATCTGCCAGACACCAACTAGTATCCCCTTTATGATCTAGCCAGGTCATTACAGTATATACAGTATCTCTACCATATACAGACACCAACTAGTATCCCCTTTATGATCTAGCCAGGTCATTACAGTATATACAGTATCTCTACCATCTGCCAGACACCAACTAGTATCCCCTTTATGATCTAGCCAGGTCATTACAGTATATACAGTATCTCTACCATATACAGACACCAACTAGTATCCCCTTTATGTTCTAGCCATGTCATTACAGTATATACAGTATCTCTACCATATACAGACACCAACTAGTATCCCCTTTATGATCTAGCCAGGTCATTACAGTATATACAGTATCTCTACCATCTGCCAGACACCAACTAGTATCCCCTTTATGATCTAGCCAGGTCATTACAGTATATACAGTATCTCTACCATCTGCCAGACACCAACTAGTATCCCCTTTATGATCTAGCCAGGTCATTACAGTATATACAGTATCTCTACCATATACAGACACCAACTAGTATCCCCTTTATGATCTAGCCACGTCATTACAGTATATACAGTATCTCTACCATATACAGACACCAACTAGTATCCCCTTTATGATCTAGCCAGGTCATTACAGTATATACAGTATCTCTACCATCTGCCAGACACCAACTAGTATCCCCTTTATGATCTAGCCAGGTCATTACAGTATATACAGTATCTCTACCATATACAGACACCAACTAGTATTCCCTTTATGATCTAGCCAGGTCATTACAGTATATACAGTATCTCTACCATCTGCCAGACACCAACTAGTATCCCCT
This sequence comes from Salmo salar, assembly GCF_965601325.2. NCBI lineage: Eukaryota > Metazoa > Chordata > Actinopteri > Salmoniformes > Salmonidae > Salmo > Salmo salar. The sequence goes on from NW_027675388.1 coordinate 439,312, forward strand.
TTATGATCTAGCCAGGCCATTACAGTATATACAGTATCTCTACCATATACAGACACCAACTACTATCCCCTTTATGATCTAGCCAGGTCATTACAGTATATACAGTATCTCTACCATCTGCCAGACACCAACTAGTATCCCCTTTATGATCTAGCCAGGTCATTACAGTATATACAGTATCTCTACCATATACAGACACCAACTAGTATCCCCTTTATGATCTAGCCAGGTCATTACAGTATATACAGTATCTCTACCATATACAGACACCAACTAGTATCCCCTTTATGATCTAGCTAGGTCATTACAGTATATACAGTATCTCTACCATCTGCCAGACACCAACTAGTAACCCCTTTATGATCTAGCTAGGCCATTACAGTATATACAGTATCTCTACCATATACAGACACCAACTAGTATCCCCTTTATGATCTAGCCAGGTCATTACAGTATATACAGTATCTCTACCATATACAGACACCAACTACTATCCCCTTTATGATCTAGCCAGGTCATTACAGTATATACAGTATCTCTACCATATACAGACACCAACTAGTATCCCCTTTATGTTCTAGCCATGTCATTACAGTATATACAGTATCTCTACCATATACAGACACCAACTACTATCCCCTTTATGATCTAGCCAGGCCATTACAGTATATACAGTATCTCTACCATATACAGACACCAACTACTATCCCCTTTATGATCTAGCCAGGTCATTACAGTATATACAGTATCTCTACCATCTGCCAGACACCAACTAGTATCCCCTTTATGATCTAGCCAGGTCATTACAGTATATACAGTATCTCTACCATATACAGACACCAACTAGTATCCCCTTTATGATCTAGCCAGGTCATTACAGTATATACAGTATCTCTACCATATACAGACACCAACTAGTATCCCCTTTATGATCTAGCTAGGTCATTACAGTATATACAGTATCTCTACCATCTGCCAGACACCAACTAGTAACCCCTTTATGATCTAGCTAGGCCATTACAGTATATACAGTATCTCTACCATATACAGACACCAACTAGTATCCCCTTTATGATCTAGCCAGGTCATTACAGTATATACAGTATCTCTACCATATACAGACACCAACTAGTATCCCCTTTATGATCTAGCCAGGTCATTACAGTATATACAGTATCTCTACCACATACAGACACCAACTACTATCCCCTTTATGATCTAGCCAGGTCATTACAGTATATACAGTATCTCTACCACATACAGACACCAACTACTATCCACCTTTATAATCTAGCCAGGTCATTACAGTATATACAGTATCTCTACCATATACAGACACCAACTACTATCCCCTTTATGATCTAGCCACGTCATTACAGTATATACAGGATCTCTACCATCTGCCAGACACCAACTAGTATCCCCTTTATGATCTAGCCAGGTCATTACAGTATATACAGTATCTCTACCATATACAGACACCAACTAGTATCCCCTTTATGATCTAGCCAGGTCATTACAGTATATACAGTATCTCTACCATATACAGACACCAACTAGTATCCCCTTTATGATCTAGCCAGGTCATTACAGTATATACAGTATCTCTACCATATACAGACACCAACTAGTATCCCCTTTATGATCTAGCCAGGTCATTACAGTATATACAGTATCTCTACCATATACAGACACCAACTAGTATCCCCTTTATGATCTAGCCAGGTCATTATAGTATATACAGTATCTCTACCATATACAGACACCAACTACTATCCCCTTTATGATCTAGCCAGGTCATTACAGTATATACAGTATCTCTACCATATACAGACACCAACTAGTATCCCCTTTATGATCTAGCCAGGTCATTACAGTATATACAGTATCTCTACCATATACAGACACCAACTAGTATCCCCTTTATGATCTAGCCAGGCCATTACAGTATATACAGTATCTCTACCATCTGCCAGACACCAACTAGTATCCCCTTTATGATCTAGCCAGGCCATTACAGTATATACAGTATCTCTACCATCTGCCAGACACCAACTAGTATCCCCTTTATGATCTAGCCAGGTCATTACAGTATATACAGTATCTCTACCATATACAGACACCAACTAGTATCCCCTTTATGATCTAGCCAGGTCATTACAGTATATACAGTATCTCTACCATATACAGACAGCAACTAGTATCCCCTTTATGATCTAGCCAGGTCATTACAGTATATACAGTATCTCTACCATATACAGACAGCAACTAGTATCCCCTTTATGATCTAGCCAGGTCATTACAGTATATACAGTATCTCTACCATCTGCCAGACACCAACTAGTATCCCCTTTATGATCTAGCCAGGTCATTACAGTATATACAGTATCTCTACCATATACAGACACCAACTAGTATCCCCTTTATGATCTAGCCAGGTCATTACAGTATATACAGTATCTCTACCATATACAGACACCAACTAGTATCCCCTTTATGATCTAGCTAGGTCATTACAGTATATACAGTATCTCTACCATCTGCCAGACACCAACTAGTAACCCCTCTATGATCTAGCTAGGCCATTACAGTATATACAGTATCTCTACCATATACAGACACCAACTAGTATCCCCTTTATGATCTAGCCAGGTCATTACAGTATATACAGTATCTCTACCACATACAGACAGCAACTAGTATCCCCTTTATGATCTAGCCAGGTCATTACAGTATATACAGTATCTCTACCATCTGCCAGACACCAACTAGTATCCCCTTTATGATCTAGCCAGGTCATTACAGTATATACAGTATCTCTACCATATACAGACACCAACTAGTATCCCCTTTATGATCTAGCCAGGTCATTACAGTATATACAGTATCTCTACCATATACAGACACCAACTAGTATCCCCTTTATGATCTAGCTAGGTCATTACAGTATATACAGTATCTCTACCATATACAGACACCAACTAGTATCCCCTTTATGATCTAGCCAGGTCATTACAGTATATACAGTATCTCTACCATATACAGACACCAACTAGTATCCCCTTTATGATCTAGCCAGGTCATTACAGTATATACAGTATCTCTACCACATACAGACACCAACTACTATCCCCTTTATGATCTAGCCAGGTCATTACAGTATATACAGAATCTCTACCATATACAGACACCAACTACTATCCCCTTTATGATCTAGCCAGGTCATTACAGTATATACAGTATCTCTACCATATACAGACACCAACTACTATCCCCTTTATGATATAGCCACGTCATTACAGTATATACAGTATCTCTACCATCTGCCAGACACCAACTAGTATCCCCTTTATGATCTAGCCAGGTCATTACAGTATATACAGTATCTCTACCATATACAGACACCAACTAGTATCCCCTTTATGATCTAGCCAGGTCATTACAGTATATACAGTATCTCTACCATATACAGACACCAACTAGTATCCCCTTTATGATCTAGCCAGGTCATTACAGTATATACAGTATCTCTACCATATACAGACACCAACTAGTATCCCCTTTATTATCTAGCCAGGTCATTACAGTATATACAGTATCTCTACCATATACAGACAGCAACTAGTATCCCCTTTATGATCTAGCCAGGTCATTACAGTATATACAGTATCTCTACCATATACAGACACCAACTACTATCCCCTTTATGATCTAGCCACGTCATTACAGTATATACAGTATCTCTACCATCTGCCAGACACCAACTAGTATCCCCTTTATGATCTAGCCAGGTCATTACAGTATATACAGTATCTCTACCATATACAGACACCAACTAGTATCCCCTTTATGATCTAGCCAGGTCATTACAGTATATACAGTATCTCTACCATCTGCCAGACACCAACTAGTATCCCCTTTATGATCTAGCCAGGTCATTACAGTATATACAGTATCTCTACCATATACAGACACCAACTAGTATCCCCTTTATGATCTAGCCAGGTCATTACAGTATATACAGTATCTCTACCATATACAGACACCAACTAGTATCCCCTTTATGATCTAGCTAGGTCATTACAGTATATACAGTATCTCTACCATCTGCCAGACACCAACTAGTAACCCCTCTATGATCTAGCTAGGCCATTACAGTATATACAGTATCTCTACCATTGGCCAGACACCAACTACTATCCCCTTTATGATCTAGCCAGGTCATTACAGTATATACAGTATCTCTACCATATACAGACACCAACTACTATCCCCTTTATGATCTAGCCACGTCATTACAGTATATACAGTATCTCTACCATCTGCCAGACACCAACTAGTATCCCCTTTATGATCTAGCCAGGTCATTACAGTATATACAGTATCTCTACCATATACAGACACCAACTAGTATCCCCTTTATGATCTAGCCAGGTCATTACAGTATATAAAGTATCTCTACCATATACAGACACCAACTAGTATCCCCTTTATGATCTAGCCAGGTCATTACAGTATATACAGTATCTCTACCATGTACAGACACCAACTAGTATCCCCTTTATGATCTAGCCAGGTCATTACAGTATATACAGTATCTCTACCATCTGCCAGACACCAACTAGTATCCCCTTTATGATCTAGCCAGGTCATTACAGTATATACAGTATCTCTACCATATACAGACACCAACTACTATCCCCTTTATGATCTAGCCAGGCCATTACAGTATATACAGTATCTCTACCATATACAGACAGCAACTAGTATCCCCTTTATGATCTAGCCAGGCCATTACAGTATATACAGTATCTCTACCATCTGCCAGACACCAACTAGTATCCCCTTTATGATCTAGCCAGGCCATTACAGTATATACAGTATCTCTACCATTTGCCAGACACCAACTAGTATCCCCTTTATGATCAAGCCAGGTCATTACAGTATATACAGTATCTCTACCATCTGCCAGACACCAACTAGTATCCCCTTTATGATCTAGCTAGGTCATTACAGTATATACAGTATCTCAACCATATACAGACACCAACTAGTATCCCCTTTATGATCTAGCCAGGTCATTACAGTATATACAGTATCTCTACCATATACAGACACCAACTAGTATCCCCTTTATTATCTAGCCAGGCCATTACAGTATATACAGTATCTCTACCATCTGCCAGACACCAACTAGTATCCCCTTTATGATCTAGCCAGGCCATTACAGTATATACAGTATCTCTACCATCTGCCAGACACCAACTAGTATCCCCTTTATGATCTAGCTAGATCATTACAGTATATACAGTATCTCAACCATATACAGACACCAACTAGTATCCCCTTTATGATCTAGCCAGGTCATTACAGTATATACAGTATCTCTACCATATACAGACACCAACTAGTATCCCCTTCATGATCTAGCCAGGTCATTACAGTATATACAGTATCTCTACCATATACAGACACCAACTACTATCCCCTTTATGATCTAGCCAGGCCATTACAGTATATACAGTATCTCTACCATATACAGACACCAACTAGTATCCCCTTTATGATCTAGCTAGGCCATTACAGTATATACAGTATCTCTACCATATACAGACACCAACTAGTATCCCCTTTATGTTCTAGCCATGTCATTACAGTATATACAGTATCTCTACCATATACAGACACCAACTAGTATCCCCTTTATGATCTAGCCAGGTCATTACAGTATATACAGTATCTCTACCATCTGCCAGACACCAACTAGTATCCCCTTTATGATCTAGCCAGGTCATTACAGTATATACAGTATCTCTACCATATACAGACACCAACTAGTATCCCCTTTATGATCTAGCCAGGTCATTACAGTATATACAGTATCTCTACCATCTGCCAGACACCAACTAGTATCCCCTTTATGATCTAGCCAGGTCATTACAGTATATACAGTATCTCTACCATATACAGACACCAACTACTATCCCCTTTATGATCTAGCCAGGTCATTACAGTATATACAGTATCTCTACCATCTGCCAGACACCAACTAGTATCCCCTTTATGATCTAGCCAGGTCATTACAGTATATACAGTATCTCTACCATATACAGACACCAACTAGTATCCCCTTTATTATCTAGCCAGGTCATTACAGTATATACAGTATCTCTACCATATACAGACACCAACTAGTATCCCCTTTATGATCTAGCTAGGTCATTACAGTATATACAGTATCTCTACCATCTGCCAGACACCAACTAGTAACCCCTTTATGATCTAGCCAGGTCATTACAGTATATACAGTATCTCTACCATATACAGACACCAACTACTATCCCCTTTATGATCTAGCTAGGCCATTACAGTATATACAGTATCTCTACCATATACAGACACCAACTAGTATCCCCTTTATGATCTAGCCAGGTCATTACAGTATATACAGTATCTCTACCATATACAGACACCAACTAGTATCCCCTTTATGATCTAGCCAGGTCATTACAGTATATACAGTATCTCTACCATATACAGACACCAACTAGTATCCCATTCATGATCTAGCCAGGTCATTACAGTATATACAGTATCTCTACCATATACAGACACCAACTACTATCCCCTTTATGATCTAGCCAGGCCATTACAGTATATACAGTATCTCTACCATATACAGACACCAACTAGTATCCCCTTTATGATCTAGCCAGGCCATTACAGTATATACAGTATCTCTACCATATACAGACACCAACTAGTATCCCCTTTATGTTCTAGCCATGTCATTACAGTATATACAGTATCTCTACCATCTGCCAGACACCAACTAGTATCCCCTTTATGATCTAGCCAGGTCATTACAGTATATACAGTATCTCTACCATATACAGACACCAACTAGTATCCCCTTTATGATCTAGCCAGGTCATTACAGTATATACAGTATCTCTACCATCTGCCAGACACCAACTAGTATCCCCTTTATGATCTAGCCAGGTCATTACAGTATATACAGTATCTCTACCATATACAGACACCAACTAGTATTCCCTTTATGATCTAGCCAGGTCATTACAGTATATACAGTATCTCTACCATCTGCCAGACACCAACTAGTATCCCCTTTATGATCTAGCCAGGCCATTACAGTATATACAGTATCTCTACCATATACAGACAGCAACTAGTATCCCCTTTATGATCTAGCCAGGTCATTACAGTATATACAGTATCTCTACCATATACAGACACCAACTAGTATCCCCTTTATGATCTAGCCAGGTCATTACAGTATATACAGTATCTCTACCATATACAGACACCAACTAGTATCCCCTTTATGATCTAGCCAGGTCATTACAGTATATACAGTATCTCTACCATATACAGACACCAACTACTATCCCCTTTATGATATAGCCACGTCATTACAGTATATACAGTATCTCTACCATCTGCCAGACACCAACTAGTATCCCCTTTATGATCTAGCCAGGTCATTACAGTATATACAGTATCTCTACCATATACAGACACCAACTAGTATCCCCTTTATGATCTAGCCAGGTCATTACAGTATATACAGTATCTCTACCATATACAGACACCAACTAGTATCCCCTTTATGATCTAGCCAGGTCATTACAGTATATACAGTATCTCTACCATATACAGACACCAACTAGTATCCCCTTTATTATCTAGCCAGGTCATTACAGTATATACAGTATCTCTACCATATACAGACAGCAACTAGTATCCCCTTTATGATCTAGCCAGGTCATTACAGTATATACAGTATCTCTACCATATACAGACACCAACTACTATCCCCTTTATGATCTAGCCACGTCATTACAGTATATACAGTATCTCTACCATCTGCCAGACACCAACTAGTATCCCCTTTATGATCTAGCCAGGTCATTACAGTATATACAGTATCTCTACCATATACAGACACCAACTACTATCCCCTTTATGATCTAGCCAGGCCATTACAGTATATACAGTATCTCTACCATCTGCCAGACACCAACTAGTATCCCCTTTATGATCTAGCCAGGTCATTACAGTATATACAGTATCTCTACCATCTGCCAGACACCAACTAGTATCCCCTTTATGATCTAGCCAGGCCATTACAGTATATACAGTATCTCTACCATATACAGACAGCAACTAGTATCCCCTTTATGATCTAGCCAGGTCATTACAGTATATACAGTATCTCTACCATATACAGACACCAACTAGTATCCCCTTTATGATCTAGCCAGGTCATTACAGTATATACAGTATCTCTACCATATACAGACACCAACTAGTATCCCCTTTATGATCTAGCCAGGTCATTACAGTATATACAGTATCTCTACCATATACAGACACCAACTACTATCCCCTTTATGATATAGCCACGTCATTACAGTATATACAGTATCTCTACCATCTGCCAGACACCAACTAGTATCCCCTTTATGATCTAGCCAGGTCATTACAGTATATACAGTATCTCTACCATATACAGACACCAACTAGTATCCCCTTTATGATCTAGCCAGGTCATTACAGTATATACAGTATCTCTACCATATACAGACACCAACTAGTATCCCCTTTATGATCTAGCCAGGTCATTACAGTATATACAGTATCTCTACCATATACAGACACCAACTAGTATCCCCTTTATTATCTAGCCAGGTCATTACAGTATATACAGTATCTCTACCATATACAGACAGCAACTAGTATCCCCTTTATGATCTAGCCAGGTCATTACAGTATATACAGTATCTCTACCATATACAGACACCAACTACTATCCCCTTTATGATCTAGCCACGTCATTACAGTATATACAGTATCTCTACCATCTGCCAGACACCAACTAGTATCCCCTTTATGATCTAGCCAGGTCATTACAGTATATACAGTATCTCTACCATATACAGACACCAACTAGTATCCCCTTTATGATCTAGCCAGGTCATTACAGTATATACAGTATCTCTACCATCTGCCAGACACCAACTAGTATCCCCTTTATGATCTAGCCAGGTCATTACAGTATATACAGTATCTCTACCATATACAGACACCAACTAGTATCCCCTTTATGATCTAGCCAGGTCATTACAGTATATACAGTATCTCTACCATATACAGACACCAACTAGTATCCCCTTTATGATCTAGCTAGGTCATTACAGTATATACAGTATCTCTACCATCTGCCAGACACCAACTAGTAACCCCTCTATGATCTAGCTAGGCCATTACAGTATATACAGTATCTCTACCATTGGCCAGACACCAACTACTATCCCCTTTATGATCTAGCCAGGTCATTACAGTATATACAGTATCTCTACCATATACAGACACCAACTACTATCCCCTTTATGATCTAGCCACGTCATTACAGTATATACAGTATCTCTACCATCTGCCAGACACCAACTAGTATCCCCTTTATGATCTAGCCAGGTCATTACAGTATATACAGTATCTCTACCATATACAGACACCAACTAGTATCCCCATTATGATCTAGCCAGGTCATTACAGTATATACAGTATCTCTACCATATACAGACACCAACTAGTATCCCCTTTATGATCTAGCCAGGTCATTACAGTATATACAGTATCTCTACCATGTACAGACACCAACTAGTATCCCCTTTATGATCTAGCCAGGTCATTACAGTATATACAGTATCTCTACCATCTGCCAGACACCAACTAGTATCCCCTTTATGATCTAGCCAGGTCATTACAGTATATACAGTATCTCTACCATATACAGACACCAACTACTATCCCCTTTATGATCTAGCCAGGCCATTACAGTATATACAGTATCTCTACCATCTGCCAGACACCAACTAGTATCCCCTTTATGATCTAGCCAGGCCATTACAGTATATACAGTATCTCTACCATTTGCCAGACACCAACTAGTATCCCCTTTATGATCAAGCCAGGTCATTACAGTATATACAGTATCTCTACCATCTGCCAGACACCAACTAGTATCCCCTTTATGATCTAGCTAGGTCATTACAGTATATACAGTATCTCAACCATATACAGAATCCAACTAGTATCCCCTTTATGATCTAGCCAGGTCATTACAGTATATACAGTATCTCTACCATATACAGACACCAACTACGATCCCCTTTATGATCTAGCCAGGTCATTAGAGTATATACAGTATCTCTACCATATACAGACACCAACTACTATCCCCTTTATGATCTAGCCAGGCCATTACAGTATATACAGTATCTCTACCATATACAGACACCAACTAGTATCCCCTTTATGATCTAGCTAGGCCATTACAGTATATACAGTATCTCTACCATATACAGACACCAACTAGTATCCCCTTTATGTTCTAGCCATGTCATTACAGTATATACAGTATCTCTACCATATACAGACACCAACTAGTATCCCCTTTATGATCTAGCCAGGTCATTACAGTATATACAGTATCTCTACCATCTGCCAGACACCAACTAGTATCCCCTTTATGATCTAGCCAGGTCATTACAGTATATACAGTATCTCTACCATCTGCCAGACACCAACTAGTATCCCCTTTATGATCTAGCCAGGTCATTACAGTATATACAGTATCTCTACCATATACAGACACCAACTAGTATCCCCTTTATGATCTAGCCAGGTCATTACAGTATATACAGTATCTCTACCATCTGCCAGACACCAACTAGTATCCCCTTTATGATCTAGCCAGGTCATTACAGTATATACAGTATCTCTACCATATACAGACACCAACTACTATCCCCTTTATGATCTAGCCAGGTCATTACAGTATATACAGTATCTCTACCATCTGCCAGACACCAACTAGTATCCCCTTTATGATCTAGCCAGGTCATTACAGTATATACAGTATCTCTACCATATACAGACACCAACTAGTATCCCCTTTATTATCTAGCCAGGTCATTACAGTATATACAGTATCTCTACCATATACAGACACCAACTAGTATCCCCTTTATGATCTAGCTAGGTCATTACAGTATATACAGTATCTCTACCATCTGCCAGACACCAACTAGTAACCCCTTTATGATCTAGCTAGGCCATTACAGTATATACAGTATCTCTACCATATACAGACACCAACTAGTATCCCCTTTATGATCTAGCCAGGTCATTACAGTATATACAGTATCTCTACCATATACAGACACCAACTAGTATCCCCTTTATGATCTAGCCAGGTCATTACAGTATATACAGTATCTCTACCATATACAGACACCAACTACTATCCCATTCATGATCTAGCCAGGTCATTACAGTATATACAGTATCTCTACCATATACAGACACCAACTACTATCCCCTTTATGATCTAGCCAGGCCATTACAGTATATACAGTATCTCTACCATATACAGACACCAACTAGTATCCCCTTTATGATCTAGCTAGGCCATTACAGTATATACAGTATCTCTACCATATACAGACACCAACTAGTATCCCCTTTATGTTCTAGCCATGTCATTACAGTATATACAGTATCTCTACCATATACAGACACCAACTAGTATCCCCTTTATGATCTAGCCAGGTCATTACAGTATATACAGTATCTCTACCATCTGCCAGACACCAACTAGTATCCCCTTTATGATCTAGCCAGGTCATTACAGTATATACAGTATCTCTACCATCTGCCAGACACCAACTAGTATCCCCTTTATGATCTAGCCAGGTCATTACAGTATATACAGTATCTCTACCATATACAGACACCAACTAGTATCCCCTTTATGATCTAGCCAGGTCATTACAGTATATACAGTATCTCTACCATCTGCCAGACACCAACTAGTATCCCCTTTATGATCTAGCCAGGTCATTACAGTATATACAGTATCTCTACCATATACAGACACCAACTAGTATTCCCTTTATGATCTAGCCAGGTCATTACAGTATATACAGTATCTCTACCATCTGCCAGACACCAACTAGTATCCCCTTTATGATCTAGCCAGGCCATTACAGTATATACAGTATCTCTACCATATACAGACACCAACTAGTATCCCCTTTATGATCTAGCCAGGTCATTACAGTATATACAGTATCTCTACCATATACAGACACCAACTAGTATCCCCTTTATGATCTAGCCAGGTCATTACAGTATATACAGTATCTCTACCATATACAGACACCAACTAGTATCCCCTTTATGATCTAGCCAGGTCATTACAGTATATACAGTATCTCTACCATCTGCCAGACACCAACTACTATCCCCTTTATGATCTAGCCAGGTCATTACAGTATATACAGTATCTCTACCATATACAGACACCAACTACTATCCCCTTTATGATCTAGCCAGGTCATTACAGTATATACAGTACCTCTACCATCTGCCAGACACCAACTAGTATCCCCTTTATGATCTAGCCAGGTCATTACAGTATATACAGTATCTCTACCATATACAGACACCAACTAGTATCCCCTTTATGATCTAGCCAGGTCATTACAGTATATACAGTATCTCTACCATATACAGACACCAACTAGTATCCCCTTTATGATCTAGCTAGGTCATTACAGTATATACAGTATCTCTACCATCTGCCAGACACCAACTAGTAACCCCTTTATGATCTAGCTAGGCCATTACAGTATATACAGTATCTCTACCATATACAGACACCAACTAGTATCCCCTTTATGATCTAGCCAGGTCATTACAGTATATACAGTATCTCTACCATATACAGACACCAACTAGTATCCCCTTTATGATCTAGCCAGGTCATTACAGTATATACAGTATCTCTACCATATACAGACACCAACTACTATCCCCTTTATGATCTAGCCAGGTCATTACAGTATATACAGTATCTCTACCATATACAGACACCAACTACTATCCCCTTTATGATCTAGCCACGTCATTACAGTATATACAGTATCTCTACCATCTGCCAGACACCAACTAGTATCCCCTTTATGATCTAGCCAGGTCATTACAGTATATACAGTATCTCTACCATATACAGACACCAACTAGTATCCCCTTTATGATGTAGCCAGGTCATTACAGTATATACAGTATCTCTACCATATACAGACACCAACTAGTATCCCCTTTATGATCTAGCCAGGTCATTACAGTATATACAGTATCTCTACCATATACAGACACCAACTAGTATCCCCTTTATGATCTAGCCAGGTCATTACAGTATATACAGTATCTCTACCATATACAGACAGCAACTAGTATCCCCTTTATGATCTAGCCAGGTCATTACAGTATATACAGTATCTCTACCATATACAGACACCAACTAGTATCCCCTTTATGATCTAGCCAGGTCATTACAGTATATACAGTATCTCTACCATCTGCCAGACACCAACTAGTATCCCCTTTATGATCTAGCCAGGTCATTACAGTATATACAGTATCTCTACCATATACAGACACCAACTAGTATCCCCTTTATGATCTAGCCAGGCCATTACAGTATATACAGTATCTCTACCATATACAGACACCAACTAGTATCCCCTTTATGATCTAGCCAGGTCATTACAGTATATACAGTATCTCTACCATATACAGACACCAACTAGTATCCCCTTTATGATCTAGCCAGGTCATTACAGTATATACAGTATCTCTACCATATACAGACACCAACTAGTATCCCCTTTATGATCTAGCCAGGTCATTACAGTATATACAGTATCTCTACCATCTGCCAGACACCAACTAGTATCCCCTTTATGATCTAGCCAGGTCATTACAGTATATACAGTATCTCTACCATATACACACACCAACTAGTATTAACTTTATGATCTAGCCAGGCCATTACAGTATATACAGTATCTCTACCATCTGCCAGACACCAACTAGTATCCCCTTTATGATCTAGCCAGGCCATTACAGTATATACAGTATCTCTACCATATACAGACACCAACTACTATCCCCTTTATGATCTAGCCAGGTCATTACAGTATATACAGTATCTCTACCATCTGCCAGACACCAACTAGTATCCCCTTTATGATCTAGCCAGGTCATTACAGTATATACAGTATCTCTACCATATACAGACACCAACTACTATCCCCTTTATGATCTAGCCAGGTCATTACAGTATATACAGTATCTCTACCATATACAGACACCAACTAGTATCCCCTTTATGATCTAGCCAGGCCATTACAGTATATACAGTATCTCTACCATATACAGACACCAACTAGTATCCCCTTTATGATCTAGCCAGGTCATTACAGTATATACAGTATCTCTACCATATACAGACACCAACTAGTATCCCCTTTATGATCTAGCCAGGCCATTACAGTATATACAGTATCTCTACCATCTGCCAGACACCAACTAGTATACCCTTTATGATCTAGCCAGGCCATTACAGTATATACAGTATCTCTACCATCTGCCAGACACCAACTAGTATCCCCTTTATGATCTAGCCAGGTCATTACAGTATATACAGTATCTCTACCATCTGCCAGACACCAACTAGTATCCCCTTTATGATCTAGCCAGGTCATTACAGTATATACAGTATCTCTACCATCTGCCAGACACCAACTAGTATCCCCTTTATGATCTAGCTAGGTCATTACAGTATATACAGTATCTCTACCATATACAGACACCAACTACTATCCCCTTTATGATCTAGCCAGGTCATTACAGTATATACAGTATCTCTACCATATACAGACACCAACTACTATCCCCTTTATGATCTAGCCAGGTCATTACAGTATATACAGTATCTCTACCATCTGCCAGACACCAACTAGTATCCCCTTTATGATCTAGCCAGGTCATTACAGTATATACAGTATCTCTACCATATACAGACACCAACTAGTATCCCCTTTATGATCTAGCCAGGTCATTACAGTATATACAGTATCTCTACCATATACAGACACCAACTAGTATCCCCTTTATGATCTAGCCAGGTCATTACAGTATATACATTATCTCTACCATATACAGACACCAACTAGTATCCCATTTATGATCTAGCAAGGTCATTACAGTATATACAGTATCTCTACCATATACAGACACCAACTAGTATCCCCTTTATGATCTAGCCAGGTCATTACAGTATATACAGTATCTCTACCATATACAGACACCAACTAGTATCCCCTTTATGATCTAGCCAGGTCATTACAGTATATACAGTATCTCTACCATATACAGACAGCAACTAGTATCCCCTTTATGATCCAGCCAGGTCATTACAGTATATACAGTATCTCTACCATATACAGACACCAACTAGTATCCCCTTTATGATCTAGCCAGGTCATTACAGTATATACAGTATCTCTACCATATACAGACACCAACTACTATCCCCTTTATGATCTAGCCAGGTCATTACAGTATATACAGTATCTCTACCATATACAGACACCAACTAGTATCCCCTTTATGATATAGCCAGGCCATTACAGTATATACAGTATCTCTACCATATACAGACACCAACTAGTATCCCCTTTATGATCTAGCCAGGTCATTACAGTATATACAGTATCTCTACCATATACAGACACCAACTAGTATCCCCTTTATGATCTAGCCAGGCCATTACAGTATATACAGTATCTCTACCATATACAGACAGCAACTAGTATCCCCTTTATGATCTAGCCAGGTCATTACAGTATATACAGTATCTCTACCATCTGCCAGACACCAACTAGTATCCCCTTTATGATCTAGCCAGGCCATTACAGTATATACAGTATCTCTACCATCTGCCAGACACCAACTAGTATCCCCTTTATGATCTAGCCAGGTCATTACAGTATATACAGTATCTCTACCATCTGCCAGACACCAACTAGTATCCCCTTTATGATCTAGCCAGGTCATTACAGTATATACAGTATCTCTACCATATACAGACACCAACTAGTATCCCCTTTATGATCTAGCCAGGCCATTACAGTATATACAGTATCTCTACCATCTGCCAGACACCAACTAGTATACCCTTTATGATCTAGCCAGGCCATTACAGTATATACAGTATCTCTACCATCTGCCAGACACCAACTAGTATCCCCTTTATGATCTAGCCAGGTCATTACAGTATATACAGTATCTCTACCATCTGCCAGACACCAACTAGTATCCCATTTATGATCTAGCCAGGTCATTACAGTATATACAGTATCTCTACCATCTGCCAGACACCAACTAGTATCCCCTTTATGATCTAGCCAGGTCATTACAGTATATACAGTATCTCTACCATATACAGACACCAACTACTATCCCCTTTATGATCTAGCCAGGTCATTACAGTATATACAGTATCTCTACCATATACAGACACCAACTACTATCCCCTTTATGATCTAGCCAGGTCATTACAGTATATACAGTATCTCTACCATCTGCCAGACACCAACTAGTATCCCCTTTATGATCTAGCCAGGTCATTACAGTATATACAGTATCTCTACCATATACAGACACCAACTAGTATCCCCTTTATGATCTAGCCAGGTCATTACAGTATATACAGTATCTCTACCATATACAGACACCAACTAGTATCCCCTTTATGATCTAGCCAGGTCATTACAGTATATACATTATCTCTACCATATACAGACACCAACTAGTATCCCATTTATGATCTAGCAAGGTCATTACAGTATATACAGTATCTCTACCATATACAGACACCAACTAGTATCCCCTTTATGATCTAGCCAGGTCATTACAGTATATACAGTATCTCTACCATATACAGACACCAACTAGTATCCCCTTTATGATCTAGCCAGGTCATTACAGTATATACAGTATCTCTACCATATACAGACAGCAACTAGTATCCCCTTTATGATCTAGCCAGGTCATTACAGTATATACAGTATCTCTACCATATACAGACACCAACTAGTATCCCCTTTATGATCTAGCCAGGTCATTACAGTATATACAGTATCTCTACCATATACAGACACCAACTACTATCCCCTTTATGATCTAGCCAGGTCATTACAGTATATACAGTATCTCTACCATATACAGACACCAACTAGTATCCCCTTTATGATCTAGCCAGGCCATTACAGTATATACAGTATCTCTACCATATACAGACACCAACTAGTATCCCCTTTATGATCTAGCCAGGTCATTACAGTATATACAGTATCTCTACCATATACAGACACCAACTAGTATCCCCTTTATGATCTAGCCAGGCCATTACAGTATATACAGTATCTCTACCATATACAGACAGCAACTAGTATCCCCTTTATGATCTAGCCAGGTCATTACAGTATATACAGTATCTCTACCATCTGCCAGACACCAACTAGTATCCCCTTTATGATCTAGCCAGGCCATTACAGTATATACAGTATCTCTACCATCTGCCAGACACCAACTAGTATCCCCTTTATGATCTAGCCAGGTCATTACAGTATATACAGTATCTCTACCATCTGCCAGACACCAACTAGTATCCCCTTTATGATCTAGCCAGGTCATTACAGTATATACAGTATCTCTACCATATACAGACACCAACTAGTATCCCCTTTATGATCTAGCCAGGCCATTACAGTATATACAGTATCTCTTCCATATACAGACACCAACTAGTATCCCCTTTATGATCTAGCTAGGTCATTACAGTATATACAGTATCTCTACCATATACAGACACCAACTAGTATCCCCTTTATGATATAGCCAGGCCAATACAGTATATACAGTATCTCTACCATATACAGACACCAACTAGTATCCCCTTTATGATCTAGCCAGGTCATTACAGTATATACAGTATCTCTACCATATACAGACACCAACTAGTATCCCCTTTATGAACTAGCCAGGTCATTACAGTATATACAGTATCTCTACCATCTGCCAGACATCAACTAGTATCCACTTTATGATCTAGCCAGGTCATTACAGTATATACAGTATCTCTACCATATACAGACACCAACTAGTATCCCCTTTATGATCTAGCCAGGTCATTACAGTATATACAGTATCTCTACCATATACAGACACCAACTACTATCCCCTTTATGATCTAGCCAGGTCATTACAGTATATACAGTATCTCTACCATATACAGACACCAACTAGTATCCCCTTTATGATCTAGCCAGGTCATTACAGTATATACAGTATCTCTACCATCTGCCAGACACCAACTAGTATCCCCTTTATGATCTAGCCAGGTCATTACAGTATATACAGTATCTCTACCATCTGCCAGACACCAACTAGTATCCCCTTTATGATCTAGCCAGGTCATTACAGTATATACAGTATCTCTACCATATACAGACACCAACTAGTATCCCCTTTATGATCTAGCCAGGTCATTACAGTATATACAGTATCTCTACCATATACAGACACCAACTAGTATCCCCTTTATGATCTAGCCAGGTCATTACAGTATATATAGTATCTCTACCATCTGCCAGACACCAACTAGTATCCCCTTTATGATCTAGCCAGGTCATTACAGTATATACAGTATCTCTACCATATACAGACACCAACTAGTATCCCCTTTATGATCTAGCCAGGTCATTACAGTATATACAGTATCTCTACCATATACAGACACCAACTAGTATCCCCTTTATGATCTAGCCAGGTCATTACAGTATATACAGTATCTCTACCATATACAGACACCAACTAGTATCCCCTTTATGATCTAGCTAGGTCATTACAGTATATACAGTATCTCTACCATATACAGACACCAACTAGTATCCCCTTTATGATCTAGCCAGGTCATTACAGTATATACAGTATCTCTACCATATACAGACACCAACTAGTATCCCCTTTATGATCTAGCCAGGTCATTACAGTATATACAGTATCTCTACCATATACAGACACCAACTAGTATCCCCTTTATGATCTAGCCAGGTCATTACAGTATATACAGTATCTCTACCATCTGCCAGACACCAACTAGTATCCCCTTTATGATCTAGCCAGGTCATTACAGTATATACAGTATCTCTACCATCTGCCAGACACCAACTAGTATCCCCTTTATGATCTAGCCAGGTCATTACAGTATATACAGTATCTCTACCATATACAGACACCAACTAGTATCCCCTTTATGATCTAGCCAGGTCATTACAGTATATACAGTATCTCTACCATATACAGACACCAACTAGTATCCCCTTTATGATCTAGCCAGGTCATTACAGTATATATAGTATCTCTACCATCTGCCAGACACCAACTAGTATCCCCTTTATGATCTAGCCAGGTCATTACAGTATATACAGTATCTCTACCATATACAGACACCAACTAGTATCCCCTTTATGATCTAGCCAGGTCATTACAGTATATACAGTATCTCTACCATATACAGACACCAACTACTATCCCCTTTATGATCTAGCCAGGTCATTACAGTATATACAGTATCTCTACCATATACAGACACCAACTAGTAACCCCTTTATGATCTAGCCAGGTCATTACAGTATATACAGTATCTCTACCATCTGCCAGACACCAACTAGTATCCCCTTTATGATCTAGCCAGGTCATTACAGTATATACAGTATCTCTACCATCTGCCAGACACCAACTAGTATCCCCTTTATGATCTAGCCAGGTCATTACAGTATATACAGTATCTCTACCATATACAGACACAAACTAGTATCCCCTTTATGATCTAGCCAGGTCATTACAGTATATACAGTATCTCTACCATCTGCCAGACACCAACTAGTATCCCCTTTATGATCTAGCCAGGTCATTACAGTATATACAGTATCTCTACCATATACAGACACCAACTAGTATCCCCTTTATGATCTAGCCAGGTCATTACAGTATATACAGTATCTCTACCATATACAGACACCAACTAGTATCCCCTTTATGATCTAGCCAGGTCATTACAGTATATACAGTATCTCTACCATATACAGACACCAACTAGTATCCCCTTTATGATCTAGCTAGGTCATTACAGTATATACAGTATCTCTACCATATACAGACACCAACTAGTATCCCCTTTATGATCTAGCCAGGTCATTACAGTATATACAGTATCTCTACCATATACAGACACCAACTACTATCCCCTTTATGATCTAGCCAGGTCATTACAGTATATACAGTATCTCTACCATATACAGACACCAACTAGTATCCCCTTTATGATCTAGCCAGGTCATTACAGTATATACAGTATCTCTACCATCTGCCAGACACCAACTAGTATCCCCTTTATGATCTAGCCAGGTCATTACAGTATATACAGTATCTCTACCATCTGCCAGACACCAACTAGTATCCCCTTTATGATCTAGCCAGGTCATTACAGTATATACAGTATCTCTACCATATACAGACACCAACTAGTATCCCCTTTATGATCTAGCCAGGTCATTACAGTATATACAGTATCTCTACCATATACAGACACCAACTAGTATCCCCTTTATGATCTAGCCAGGTCATTACAGTATATATAGTATCTCTACCATCTGCCAGACACCAACTAGTATCCCCTTTATGATCTAGCCAGGTCATTACAGTATATACAGTATCTCTACCATATACAGACACCAACTAGTATCCCCTTTATGATCTAGCCAGGTCATTACAGTATATACAGTATCTCTACCATATACAGACACCAACTACTATCCCCTTTATGATCTAGCCAGGTCATTACAGTATATACAGTATCTCTACCATATACAGACACCAACTAGTATCCCCTTTATGATCTAGCCAGGTCATTACAGTATATACAGTATCTCTACCATCTGCCAGACACCAACTAGTATCCCCTTTATGATCTAGCCAGGTCATTACAGTATATACAGTATCTCTACCATATACAGACACCAACTACTATCCCCTTTATGATCTAGCCAGGTCATTACAGTATATACAGTATCTCTACCATCTGCCAGACACCAACTAGTATCCCCTTTATGATCTAGCCAGGTCATTACAGTATATACAGTATCTCTACCATCTGCCAGACACCAACTAGTATCCCCTTTATGATCTAGCCAGGTCATTACAGTATATACAGTATCTCTACCATATACAGACACCAACTAGTATCCCCTTTATGATCTAGCTAGGTCATTACAGTATATACAGTATCTCTACCATATACAGACACCAACTAGTATCCCCTTTATGATCTAGCCAGGTCATTACAGTATATACAGTATCTCTACCATCTGCCAGACACCAACTAGTATCCCCTTTATGATCTAGCCAGGTCATTACAGTATATACAGTATCTCTACCATCTGCCAGACACCAACTAGTATCCCCTTTATGATCTAGCCAGGTCATTACAGTATATACAGTATCTCTACCATATACAGACACCAACTAGTATCCCCTTTATGAACTAGCCAGGTCATTACAGTATATACAGTATCTCTACCATCTGCCAGACACCAACTAGTATCCCCTTTATGATCTAGCCAGGTCATTACAGTATATACAGTATCTCTACCATATACAGACAGCAACTAGTATCCCCTTTATGATCTAGCCAGGTCATTACAGTATATACAGTATCTCTACCATATACAGACAGCAACTAGTATCCCCTTTATGATCTAGCCAGGTCATTACAGTATATACAGTATCTCTACCATCTGCCAGACACCAACTAGTATCCCCTTTATGATCTAGCCAGGTCATTACAGTATATACAGTATCTCTACCATATACAGACACCAACTAGTATCCCCTTTATGATCTATCCAGGTCATTACAGTATATACAGTATCTCTACCATCTGCCAGACACCAACTAGTATCCCCTTTATGATCTAGCCAGGTCATTACAGTATATACAGTATCTCTACCATATACAGACACCAACTAGTATCCCCTTTATGATCTAGCCAGGTCATTACAGTATATACAGTATCTCTACCATATACAGACACCAACTAGTATCCCCTTTATGATCTAGCCAGGTCATTACAGTATATACAGTATCTCTACCATATACAGACACCAACTAGTATCCCCTTTATGATCTAGCCAGGTCATTACAGTATATACAGTATCTCTACCATATACAGACACCAACTAGTATCCCCTTTATGATCTAGCCAGGTCATTACAGTATATACAGTATCTCTACCATATACAGACACCAACTAGTATCCCCTTTATGATCTAGCCAGGCCATTACAGTATATACAGTATCTCTACCATATACAGACACCAACTAGTATCCCCTTTATGATCTAGCCAGGTCATTACAGTATATACAGTATCTCTACCATATACAGACACCAACTAGTATCCCCTTTATGATCTAGCCAGGTCATTACAGTACATACAGTATCTCTACCATCTGCCAGACACCAACTAGTATCCCCTTTATGATCTAGCCAGGCCATTACAGTATATACAGTATCTCTACCATATACAGACACCAACTAGTATCCCCTTTATGATCTAGCCAGGTCATTACAGTATATACAGTATCTCTACCATATACAGACACCAACTAGTATCCCCTTTATGATCTAGCCAGGCCATTACAGTATATACAGTATCTCTACCATATACAGACACCAACTAGTATCCCCTTTATGATCTAGCCAGGTCATTACAGTATATACAGTATCTCTACCATCTGCCAGACACCAACTAGTATCCCCTTTATGATCTAGCCAGGTCATTACAGTATATACAGTATCTCTACCATATACAGACACCAACTAGTATCCCCTTTATGATCTAGCCAGGTCATTACAGTATATACAGTATCTCTACCATCTGCCAGACACCAACTAGTATCCCCTTTATGATCTAGCTAGGTCATTACAGTATATACAGTATCTCTACCATATACATACACCAACTACGATCCCCTTTATGATCTAGCCAGGTCATTAGAGTATATACAGTATCTCTACCATATACAGACACCAACTACTATCCCCTTTATGATCTAGCCAGGTCATTACAGTATATACAGTATCTCTACCATATACAGACACCAACTAGTATCCCCTTTATGATCTAGCCAGGTCATTACAGTATATACAGTATCTCTACCATATACAGACACCAACTAGTATCCCCTTTATGATCTAGCCAGGTCATTACAGTATATACAGTATCTCTACCATATACAGACACCAACTAGTATCCCCTTTATGATCTAGCCAGGTCATTACAGTATATACAGTATCTCTACCATCTGCCAGACACCAACTAGTATCCCCTTTATGATCTAGCCAGGTCATTACAGTATATACAGTATCTCTACCATCTGCCAGACACCAACTAGTATCCCCTTTATGATCTAGCCAGGTCATTACAGTATATACAGTATCTCTACCATCTGCCAGACACCAACTAGTATCCCCTTTATGATCTAGCTAGGTCATTACAGTATATACAGTATCTCTACCATATACAGACACCAACTACGATCCCCTTTATGATCTAGCCAGGTCATTAGAGTATATACAGTATCTCTACCATATACAGACACCAACTAGTATCCCCTTTATGATCTAGCCAGGCCATTACAGTATATACAGTATCTCTACCATATACAGACACCAACTAGTATCCCCTTTATGATCTAGCCTGGTCATTACAGTATATACAGTATCTCTACCATATACAGACACCAACTAGTATCCCCTTTATGATCTAGCCAGGTCATTACAGTATATACAGTATCTCTACCATATACAGACACCAACTACTATCCCATTTATGATCTAGCCAGGTCATTACAGTATATACAGTATCTCTACCATATACAGACACCAACTAGTATCCCCTTTATGATCTAGCCAGGTCATTACAGTATATACAGTATCTCTACCATATACAGACACCAACTAGTATCCCCTTTATGATCTAGCCAGGTCATTACAGTATATACAGTATCTCTACCATATACAGACACCAACTAGTATCCCCTTTATGATCTAGCCTGGTCATTACAGTATATACAGTATCTCTACCATATACAGACAGCAACTAGTATCCCCTTTATGATATAGCCAGGCCAATACAGTATATACAGTATCTCTACCATATACAGACAGCAACTAGTATCCCCTTTATGATCTAGCTAGGTCATTACAGTATATACAGTATCTCTACCATATACAGACACCAACTACGATCCCCTTTATGATCTAGCCAGGTCATTAGAGTATATACAGTATCTCTACCATATACAGACACCAACTACTATCCCCTTTATGATCTAGCCAGGTCATTACAGTATATACAGTATCTCTACCATATACAGACACCAACTACTATCCCCTTTATGATCTAGCCAGGCCATTACAGTATATACAGTATCTCTACCATATACAGACACCAACTAGTATCCCCTTTATGATCTAGCCTGGTCATTACAGTATATACAGTATCTCTACCATATACAGACACCAACTAGTATCCCCTTTATGATCTAGCCAGGTCATTACAGTATATACAGTATCTCTACCATATACAGACACCAACTAGTATCCCCTTTATGATCTAGCCTGGTCATTACAGTATATACAGTATCTCTACCATATACAGACAGCAACTAGTATCCCCTTTATGATATAGCCAGGCCAATACAGTATATACAGTATCTCTACCATATACAGACACCAACTAGTATCCCCTTTATGATCTAGCCAGGTCATTACAGTATATACAGTATCTCTACCATCTAGCCAGGCCATTACAGTATATACAGTATCTCTACCATCTAGCCAGGTCATTACAGTATATACAGTATCTCTACCATATACAGACACCAACTAGTATCCCCTTTATGATCTAGCCAGGCCATTACAGAGATTTCATGATGGATCTGGCATGTGAGCTTTGTGAGAACCACATGAACACAGAGAAAGAAGCTACAGTCACCAAGCAGGAAGCAGGTCCTGTTCTCCCTTTTCCCCCAGGCACCACATCTCCCTCGGGGGAGAAAGAAGCTACAGTCACCAAGCAGGAAGCAGGTCCTGTTCTCTCTCTTCCCCCAGGCACCACATCTCCCTCGGGGGAGAAAGAAGCTACAGTCACCAAGCAGGAAGCAGGTCCTGCTCTCCCTTTTCCCCCAGGCACCACATCTCCCTCGGGGGAGAAAGAAGCTACAGTCACCAAGCAGGAAGCAGGTCCTGTTCTCCCTTTTCCCCCAGGCACCACATCTCCCTCGGGGGAGAAAGAAGCTACAGTCACCAAGCAGGAAGCAGGTCCTGTTCTCCCTTTTCCCCCAGGCACCACATCTCCCTCGGGGGAGAAAGAAGCTACAGTCACCAAGCAGGCAGCAGGTCCTGTTCTCCCTCTTCCCCAAGCACCACAGCTCCAAGCAGGCAGCAGGTCCTGCTCTCCCTCTTCCCCAAGCACCACAGCTCCAAGCAGGCAGCAGGTCTTGCTCTCCCTCTTCCCCAAGCACCACAGCTCCAAGCAGGCAGCAGGTCCTGCTCTCCCTCTTCCCCAAGCACCACAGCTCCAAGCAGGCAGCAGGTCCTGCTCTCCCTCTTCCCCAAGCACCACAGCTCCAAGCAGGCAGCAGGTCCTGCTCTCCCTCTTCCCCAAGCACCACAGCTCCAAGCAGGCAGCAGGTCCTGCTCTCCCTCTTCCCCAAGCACCACAGCTCCAAGCAGGCAGCAGGTCCTGCTCTCCCTCTTCCCCAAGCACCACAGCTCCAAGCAGGCAGCAGGTCCTGCTCTCCCTCTTCCCCAAGCACCACAGCTCCAAGCAGGCAGCAGGTCCTGCTCTCCCTCTTCCCCAAGCACCACAGCTCCAAGCAGGCAGCAGGTCCTGCTCTCCCTCTTCCCCAAGCACCACAGCTCCAAGCAGGCAGCAGGTCCTGCTCTCTCTCTCTTCCCCAAGCACCACAGCTCCAAGCAGCCAGCAGGTCCTGCTCTCCCTCTTCCCCAAGCACTACATCTCCCTCGGGGGAGAAAGAAGACACAATGACATGTCGGCAGGTGCACACCAAACAAGGCCAATGAAACCTGTGTGCAGGGCAACCGATTTGATTTGTTTGTGGACCCAAAGCATAAAGAGAAGACAGGATTGATTCATGTGTAAAGGCCCGGTACAGTGTCTGATACAATCAACAAATTATTGTTTTAATATATTTTTATAAATATATTTCCACCAATATTTTTTAATGCAATTCATCCTTTACAATTGTGCTTTTGTTTAGGAATACAGAATACATTTCTGCTCACCTTATTCAAATATTACTTTTTCGGTTGTTTCTAATTTGTCAAAAGAATCTGTAAATTGACTTTATTAATTACTATAACTCTTACTAATCAAATCTACAAGTACAGTTGATCAAATGGATTCCACTGTAGAGTTTTTATTGTAAGGGAGATAGGACAATTTATTTTCTACATTGTAGAATTAACAATTGTTGTTATTTTACTGATATATTTCCACTAATCTTTATTAATGTAATTAATATTTTACAGTAGTTTATACACTATTTATCAAGTATTTATTTAACAAACCATGTTTTCACACCTTGCAACTTTCTGGATGATATGCATCTGATGCATATGCTAAAGTGGACGCCTGGCAACTTTCTCTAGCAGGGACTTATATACTGAAAGACCAGGTGTGTAACGGCCGTCGTTCAAATGAGACCAAGGTGCAGCGGAGGATGTGTTCATCTTAAATGAATTTAATGGATCGATTGAACACTATACAAAAATAAACCAAAAAACGACCAGCAACAGTTCTGTCAGGATACAAAACTAAACAAGAAAATATTCACCCACAAACCCCAAAGGAAAAACAGGCTGCCTATGTATGACTGTCAATCAGCAACAACGATCTACAGCTGTTCCTGATTGAGAGCCATACACGGCCGAAACAAAGAAAACCACCAACATAGAAAAAGAAACCTAGAACGCCCACCCATGTCACACCCTGGCCTAACCAAAAATAGAGAACAAAAAACCCTCTCTATGGCTAGGGCATTACAAGGTGGTTCTAGTGTTAAGGACTGGTAGATGGGTGTTCTGATAGGCTGATAGACCAGGTGGTTCTAGTGTTAATTAATGACTGGTAGATGGGTGTTCTGATAGGCTGAAAGACCAGGTGGTTCTAGTGTTAAGGACTGGTAGATGGGTGTTCTGATAGGCTGATAGACCAGGTGGTTCTAGTGTTAAGGACTGGTAGATGGGTGTTCTGATAGGCTGAAAGACCAGGTGGTTCTAGTGTTAATTAATGACTGGTAGATGGGTGTTCTGATAGGCTGAAAGACCAGGTGGTTCTAGTGTTAATTAAGGACTGGTAGATGGGTGTTCTGATAGGCTGAAAGACCAGGTGGTTCTAGTGTTAAGGACTGGTAGATGGGTGTTCTGATAGGCTGATAGACCAGGTGGTTCTAGTGTTAAGGACTGGTAGATGGGTGTTCTGATAGGCTGAAAGACCAGGTGGTTCTAGTGTTAAGGACTGGTAGATGGGTGTTCTGATAGGCTGAAAGACCAGGTGGTTCTAGTGTTAATTAATGACTGGTAGATGGGTGTTCTGATAGGCTGAAAGACCAGGTGGTTTTAGTGTTAAGGACTGGTAGATGGGTGTTCTGATAGGCTGATAGACCAGGTGGTTCTAGTGTTAAGGACTGGTAGATGGGTGTTGCTCATGCATTCACTCATGCTGACCGGCTCCAGTACTTTGTTCTTGACTAAAGCCTCCAAGTCAGCCTCCACTTTTGGTCTGATAGCAGAAGCTACAGGTCCTGCTTTCAGAACCTTTGGTTTGCTGTCTGGCTTAATGCCAAGCTTCCCTGTGATGTCGTTCATACAACCCTGCTGTCCATTAAATCCATCTGTTTCTTTAAGATGGCAGGTAGGTCTGTGTCTCCATGTGTCATTGTCTGCACTGATGGCCAGTCCAGTGTGATTTTCTCCAACTATGAACATCCCAGTAGTGACGCATAGTCTCCTTTCAGGAGGTAGAGTGGCAGCTTTCAGTTTGTCTGTATACCTGAACTGTGACATCAGTGATGTCTCTCAAGGTGACAGATTCACCTGTGTAAGTCTTTAACACGAGGTGCGCTGGTTGAAGTGGAAGGTGTTTCAGTGTGATTTCCTGGTCTGATGAGTCACTCACCTCAGTGTTCTCTTACTCAACAGTGTGAACATGTTTCTTGTTTCCCGTTTTGCATTTTCTGTTCTCTTTTTGTTTCTAGAGGATTTGTCAAGTGTGTATTTTTTTACCACAGGCTGGACAATCCATGTCCTTACACCAGCATGTAGAATCCTGACATCCCTTTATACCACAGGCTGGACAATCCATGTCCTTACACCAGCATGTAGAATCCTGACACCCCTTTATACCACAGGCTGGACAATCCATGTCCTTACACCAGCATGTAGAATCCTGACATCCCTTTATACCACAGGCTGGGCAATCCATGTCCTTACACCAGCATGTAGAATCCTGACACCCCTTTATACCACAGGCTGGACAATCCATGTCCTTACACCAGCATGTAGAATCCTGACATCCCTTTATACCACAGGCTGGACAATCCATGTCCTTACACCAACATGTAGAATCCTGACATCCCTTTATACCACAGGCTGGACAATCCATGTCCTTACACCAGCATGTAGAATCCTGACATCCCTTTATACCACAGGCTGGACAATCCATGTCCTTACACCAGCATGTAGAATCCTGACATCCCTTTATACCACAGGCTGGACAATCCATGTCCTTACACCAGCATGTAGAATCCTGACATCCCTTTATACCACAGGCTGGACAATCCATGTCCTTACACCAGCATGTAGAATCCTGACATCCCTTTATACCACAGGCTGGACAATCCATGTCCTTACACCAGCATGTAGAATCCTGACATCCCTTTATACCACAGGCTGGACAATCCATGTCCTTACACCAGCATGTAGAATCCTGACATCCCTTTATACCACAGGCTGGACAATCCATGTCCTTACACCAGCATGTAGAATCCTGACATCCCTTTATACCACAGGCTGGACAATCCATGTCCTTACACCAGCATGTAGAATCCTGACATCCCTTTATACCACAGGCTGGACAATCCATGTCCTTACACCAGCATGTAGAATCCTGACATCCCTTTATACCACAGGCTGGACAATCCATGTCCTTACACCAGCATGTAGAATCCTGACATCCCTTTATACCACAGGCTGGGCAATCCATGTCCTTACACCAGCATGTAGAATCCTGACATCCCTTTATACCACAGGCTGGACAATCCATGTCCTTACACCAGCATGTAGAATCCTGACATCCCTTTATACCACAGGCTGGACAATCCATGTCCTTACACCAGCATGTAGAATCCTGACATCCCTTTATACCACAGGCTGGACAATCCATGTCCTTACACCAGCATGTAGAATCCTGACATCCCTTTATACCACAGGCTGGACAATCCATGTCCTTACACCAGCATGTAGAATCCTGACATCCCTTTATACCACAGGCTGGACAATCCATGTCCTTACACCAGCATGTAGAATCCTGACATCCCTTTATACCACAGGCTGGACAATCCATGTCCTTACACCAGCATGTAGAATCCTGACATCCCTTTATACCACAGGCTGGACAATCCATGTCCTTACACCAGCATGTAGAATCCTGACATCCCTTTATACCACAGGCTGGACAATCCATGTCCTTACACCAGCATGTAGAATCCTGACATCCCTTTATACCACAGGCTGGACAATCCATGTCCTTACACCAGCATGTAGAATCCTGACATCCCTTTATACCACAGGCTGGACAATCCATGTCCTTACACCAGCATGTAGAATCCTGACATCCCTTTATACCACAGGCTGGACAATCCATGTCCTTACACCAGCATGTAGAATCCTGACATCCCTTTATACCACAGGCTGGACAATCCATGTCCTTACACCAGCATGTAGAATCCTGACATCCCTTTATACCACAGGCTGGGCAATCCATGTCCTTACACCAGCATGTAGAATCCTGACATCCCTTTATACCACAGGCTGGACAATCCATGTCCTTACACCAGCATGTAGAATCCTGACATCCCTTTATACCACAGGCTGGACAATCCATGTCCTTACACCAGCATGTAGAATCCTGACATCCCTTTATACCACAGGCTGGACAATCCATGTCCTTACACCAGCATGTAGAATCCTGACATCCCTTTATACCACAGGCTGGACAATCCATGTCCTTACACCAGCATGTAGAATCCTGACATCCCTTTATACCACAGGCTGGACAATCCATGTCCTTACACCAGCATGTAGAATCCTGACATCCCTTTATACCACAGGCTGGGCAATCCATGTCCTTACACCAGCATGTAGAATCCTGACATCCCTTTATACCACAGGCTGGACAATCCATGTCCTTACACCAGCATGTAGAATCCTGACATCCCTTTATACCACAGGCTGGACAATCCATGTCCTTACACCAGCATGTAGAATCCTGACATCCCTTTATACCACAGGCTGGACAATCCATGTCCTTACACCAGCATGTAGAATCCTGACATCCCTTTATACCACAGGCTGGACAATCCATGTCCTTACACCAGCATGTAGAATCCTGACATCCCTTTATACCACAGGCTGGACAATCCATGTCCTTACACCAACATGTAGAATCCTGACATCCCTTTATACCACAGGCTGGACAATCCATGTCCTTACACCAGCATGTAGAATCCTGACACCCCTTTATACCACAGGCTGGACAATCCATGTCCTTACACCAGCATGTAGAATCCTGACATCCCTTTATACCACAGGCTGGACAATCCATGTCCTTACACCAGCATGTAGAAGAAGCCTGATGTCCCACCTTGCCACAGTGGAAGCATGTGACTTGATTTTCCCGTCTCTGATTTTCAGTTGAAACTCTGAGCACTTTTCCTTTTTTTGTGATCAACTTTTTTATTTATTATAAAGGAACACAGACAAGAACAAAAAGCAGCAGGAATGGTTATACAGCTAGAGACACAATACTGTTAATATATATATCAGAACTAATAGCAGCAGGAATGGTTATACAGCTAGAGAAACAATACTGTTAATATATATATCAGAATAAATAGCAGCAGGAATGGTTATACAGCTGGAGACACAATACTGTTAATATATATATCAGAACTAATAGCAGCAGGAATGGTTATACAGCTAGAGACACAATACTGTTAATATATATATAAGTATAATATGTAAACCAGGTATTGCAGGTAAAAACAATTATAATTAACCACATATACAATCACTCACCTGAGCTGCATCAACCCCTCCTGGGACCACCCCAACCCACCCTCCATCCCCTCCTGGGACCACCCCAACCCACCCTCCATCCTCTCCTGGGACCACCCCAACCCACCCTCCAACCCCTCCTGGTACCACCCCAACCCACCCTCCAACCCCTCCTGGGACCACCCCAACCCACCCTCCATCCCCTCCTGGGACCACCCCAACCCACCCTCCTACACCTCCTGGGACCAACCCAACCCACCCTCCAACACCTCCTGGGACAGATTTTGACTCATATTGACTGATAAGACTGAGCTATTTAAAAACACTTTTTCAACATTTCAAGATAGCAGTTAGTTCAGTTTGATCTTATTAAAGACAGCTGTATCATTTTTTTATTCATTTTGACATATTGTTTGGGACCACTTTTTTTGCTCTGTTTGAAGGCTGTCAGCTTCTTCTCAGGAAGAGAATCCCTTAGCCTTTCGACTAATTTTGGGTTAGTTCGACTCATTTTGGGTTAGTTCTCTCAAGAAGAACTAACCCATCTCAACATGACAGAAAGTAAGACAGGAGAACCTATTTCAACATGACGGAGAGTAAGACAGGAGAACCTATTTCAACATGACGGAGAGTAAGTCAGGAGTCCCTGACCTTATCTTCTCTCAAGAAGATGTCTGGTAGGCCCATTTAAATACCTTTTTTGGACATTTCAAGAGCCGTCCGCCAGTCCGGAGCCGCCAGAGCCGCCCGCCAGTCCAGAGCCGCCCGCCAGTCCGGAGCTGCCCGCCAGTCCAGAGCCGCCCGCCAGTCCAGAGCCGCCAGAGCCGCCCGCCAGTCCAGAGCCACCTAAGTGGGCGAAGCCTAGGGTGGAGCGGAGTCCACGTCCCGAACCTAAGCCACCTCCAGTATAGGTGGGTTGGGGAGGGGGGGTGTAGCACTAGTGCCGTCGTTGACGGCAGCCACCCTCCCTTCCCTCCCTTTTTGTTTAGGGGGTATTTGGGTTTTGTTTTTGTTCTTGTTTTGGGGGGGATTTTGGTTTTTCTTTTTAGGTGCATTCTGGGGTCTGCACCTTTAGGGGGGGTACTGTCACGTCCTGACCAGCAGAGGGAGTAATTGTATTATATTTGGTCAGGACGTGGCAGAGGGGTATTTGTTTCATATGGTTCGGGTTGTGTGTGTTATTTAAGGGGTGTTTGATTTATGTAGTCTGGGGTTTAAGTTTTGTTCTAGTGTTGGTGTCACGTCCTGACCAGCAGATGGAGCTATTGTTTTAGTTTTGGGGTCAGGACGTGGCAGTTTTGTGTATGAGAATGTTTGTATTGTTGATTGGGACTTCCAATTGAAGGCAGGTGTGTTGAGTTGCCGTTGATTGGAAGTCCTATATAGGTGTGTGTGTTTTTCTTTGGGGTTGTGGGTGGTTGTTCTTGCACTGCGTTTTTGTATGCCTGTAAGACTGTCCCTGTTGTGTTTATTGTTTTTTCAGCGGATGCTTTACTCGTTTTTTTTAAATTAAAATATGAGCATCCATATTCCCGCTGCGCCTTGGTCCTCCTTTCAACAGCACGAAGGATTTTGTGACAGAACCACCCACCAAAGGACCAAGCAGCAGAAGAGGAGGAAGCCACTGGAGAAAAAAATGGAGGAATGGACCTGGCAGGACGAAAGACAATTCTGGGAGGACAAGTTAAGGGAGCTAAGGGAACCTGAGAGGCAGCCCCAAGATTTTTTTTTGGGGGGGGCACACGAGTAGTTTGGCCAGGCCAGGGAAGAGCCGTAAGCCAGCTACCCGTGACTACAGGGAGGTGCGTATGAGGTGGAGGGCGCCATGTTACGCTGAGGTACGCACCATCTCGCCTATACGGACGCACAGCCCAGTCCGCCCGGTACCAGCGCCCCGCAGGTGCCAGGGCAAGGTGAGCATCGAGCGGAAGGGGTGAAGCCAACCCTGCACTCAAGACCACCAGTGCGCCCTTTCGGTCCGGTGTTTCCCGCTAGACGCACTAGCATGGAGGTGCGTGTCTCCAGGCTGGCACGTCCAGTACCAGCCCCACGCATCAGGAGTCTAGTGCGTCAGCCCAGTCTCGCCAGGCGTAAGTCGCCAGAGCTGCCCGCAAGTCAACAGTCACCAGAGCTGCCCGCCAGTCAACAGTCACCAGAGCTGCCCGCCAGTCAACAGTCACCAGAGCTGCCCGCAAGTCAACAGTCACCAGAGCTGCCCGCCAGTCAACAGTCGCCAGAGCTGCCCGCCAGTCAACAGTCGCCAGAGCTGCCCGCCAGTCAACAGTCACCAGAGCTGCCCGCCAGTCGTACGTCGCCAGAGCTGCCCGCCAGTCGTACGTCGCCAGAGCTGCCCGCCAGTCGTACGTCGCCAGAGCTGCCCGCCAGTCGTACGTCGCCAGAGCTGCCCGCCAGTCGTACGTCGCCAGAGCTGCCCGCCAGTCGTACGTCGCCAGAGCTGCCCGCCAGTCGTACGTCACCAGAGCTGCCCGCCAGTCAGGAGTCACCAGAGCTGCCCGCTAGTCAGGAGCCGCCAGAGCCGCCCGCTAGTCAGAAGCTGCCAGAGCCGACTGCCCGGTTCTGCCAGAGTGGCCCGACTGCCCGGTTCTGCCAGAGTGGCCCGACTGCCCGGTTCTGCCAGAGTGGCCAGACTGCCCGGTTCTGCCAGAGTGGCCCGACTGCCCGGTTCTGCCAGAGGTGTCCGCCTGCCCGGATCTGTCAGGGTGCCCTGCCTGCCCTCCGGCCCAGCCCGAGTGGCCCTCCTGTCCTCCGGCCCAGCCCGAGTGGCCCTCCTGTCCTCCGGCCCAGCCCGACTGGCCCTCCTGTCCTCCGGCCCAGCCCGACTGGCCCTCCTGCCCCCCGGCCCAGCCCGAGTGGCCCTCCTGCCCCCCGGCCCAGCCCGAGTGGCCCTCCTGCCCTCCGGCCCAGCCCGAGTGGCCCTCCTGTCCTCCGGCCCAGCCCGAGTGGCCCTCCTGTCCTCCGGCCCAGCCCGAGTGGTCCTCCTGTCCTCCGGCCCAGCCCGAGTGGCCCGCATGTCTTCCGACCCAGCCCGAGTGGTCGGTCTGCCAGGGTCAGCCCGAGTGGCCCGTCTGCAGCTATCGGCGCCACCAAAGTGGGCGACGCCGAAGGTGGAGCGAGGTCCACGTCCTGCACCTGAGCCACCTCCAGGATAGGTGGGTTGGGGAGGGAGGGTGTAGCACAGTGCCGTCGGTGACAGCAGCCACCCCCCTTCCCTCCCTTATTGTTTAGGGGTTATTGTTTATGGGTTTTTTGTTGGTGTTTTCTGTTGGTAGGTGCATTCCGGGGTCTGCACCTTTAGGGGGGGGGGGGGTACTGTCACGTCCTGACCAGCAGATGGAGCTATTGTTTTAGTTTTGGGGTCAGGACGTGGCAGTTTTGTGTATGGGAATGTTTGTATTGTTGATTGGGACTTCCAATTGAAGGCAGGTGTGTTGAGTTGCCTTTGATTGGAAGTCCTATATAGGTGTGTGTGTTTTTCTTTGGGGTTGTGGGTGGTTGTTCTTGCACTGCGTTTTTGTATGCCTGTAAGACTGTCCCTGTTGTGTTTATTGTTTTTTCAGTGGATGCTTTACTCCTTTTTTAAAAATTAAAATATGAGCATCCATATTCCCGCTGCGCCTTGGTCCTCCTTTCAACAGCACGATGGATTTTGTGACAGTTGGTTTTCTATGGTTTATCTAGTTGTTCTGTTTCTTTGTTAGTCTGTGTGGCTCCCGATCAGGAACAGCTGTATGTCGTTGTTCCTGATTGGGAGTCATATATTAGGAGTGTGTTTTCACCTGGGGTTTGTGGGTTGTTGATTTTGCACTGCTGTATGTAAGTCCAAAAAATGACAAACCGACAGACAGGCTTTCTTGTTTTCCGTGTTCATTTTATTCTAATTAAATAGAAGAATGAGCATTCCCATCTGCGTTTTGTCATCCATTCACCACGACAGCCATTACAACATGAGACAGGGAGAAGCAATGTAAAATCAATAATGAAATTGTTTCCACAATTAACATGCTTTTTCTTGTTTCAAGTATGTTTTATTATGAAAAGTACAATATAACCATATATACTTGTACAACTATGGAGCGTATGTCCACATATAATTGTACAATTTGTTTTTCCAACATAAAAGACAAGAAATGATCACATTGGTATTTTAACAGTGTTATTGTAAGAGTTTAAATGTTTAAACAGAGGATACATCTAAAACAGGATAAAACAAGTGCAGTATGTTGTGAGAATGTTACTTTAACGTCGACTCATAACGTCACACTATAACTTCATGGGAGTCTTGTGGAAAGACTGCATGTTGTTTTGGGTGGATTGAGTGACGTCTACAAGCCTGTCACGTGTGAGTGTCCAGTTATTATTTCAGGGACACTGAGGATTCATCATAAACCCAAAACCCTGGATAGAGGGGCTCAGTGAATGTGGAGGTGAATGTGATCAGGTGGGTCAGTGTGTCAGAGGAGGCTCTATAGAAGGACAGAGTGCCGGCTGACCAGTCCAGATACACTCCTACTCTGTGGGAGCTGGAGGAGGGGACGTCTATGGTAGTGGAGTTATTATTATGCCTGGCAATGTAACTGTAGTCAGAGCAGGTCAGACTCCAGGACTTGTCATTCCATCCAAGCCAACAGTCCTCACCCCTTCCTCTCCTGCTGATTCCTTTATATGTCACTCCTATATCAACCTCTCTCCCACTCCACTCTACCTCCCAGTAACAGCGCCCAGTCAGACCCTCTCTACACAGCACCTGTCTGCAGTCCTCAAATCTCTCTGGGTGATCAGGATACGGCTGCTCCTCTCTCATACATGTCACCTTTCTGTTCTCCTCAGACAGAGAGAGGAGTCTGTCTACTGTGTTTAGGTCCAGTGTGAGATCACAGACATCTGATGGATGAAACCAGACACAATATTAGAAATCATCATCATTCACATTAGAATGTTAACTCACTTTTCACTAATTCATTTAATGTAGATGTTTCTAGGTATCAAAAGGAGAAGTTAAGGTAACTTGAGACTTGTTGAATGATCACATGTTATACTGTATGGTAATATAATACACACTTATTCACATTAATTACACACACACACACACACACACACACACACACACAGCAACTCTTTGTAAACGTTGGTGTCCCTGATTTGTGCTTCTGTAGAACTACAGATGATATTTAATATGACCAAGTCAGTAATGATGGAGGTCTTTGACTTAACTTGAATTAAGACTTATTCTTAGTCATATTCTTCACAGCAGTCAACACTCACATTTTCTAAGTCCAGGTTTCATTCTGTTCTCTCCACCATGTTCCACACTGTAGCGGTAAGCAGAAAAACAGACAGTCATTGAGCGATACACCTGAACTCTCACACACACACACACACACACACACACACACACACACACACACACACACACACACACACACACACACACACACTCACACAAACTGGACACAAACACACACACACTGGACACAAACACACACACACTGGACACAAACACACACACACTGGACACACACACACACACACACAAACTGGACAAAAAGACACACAGGACACACACACACGGTCAAGCGTGGTAAGAACATTTTCAGTGTTTGTGTCCAGTGTGTGTGTCCAGTAAGTGTGTGTCCAGTGTGTGTGTCCAGTGTGTGTGTATGTGTCCAGTGTGTGTGTGTGTGTGTCCTGTGTGTGTGTGTGTCCTGTGTGTGTGTGTGTGTGTGTGTCCTGTGTGTCCTGTGTGTGTGTGTGTGTGTCCTGTGTGTCCTGTGTGTCCTGTGTGTCCTGTGTGTCCTGTGTGTGTGTGTCCTGTGTGTCCTGTCTGTCCTGTGTGTGTGTGTGTGTCCTGTGTGTGTATGTGTGTCCTGTGTGTGTGTGTATGTGTGTCCTGTGTGTGTGTGTGTGTGTGTCCTGTGTGTGTGTGTGTGTGTGTGTCCTGTGTGTGTGTGTGTGTCCGTCCTGTGTGTGTGTGTGTGTCCGTCCTGTGTGTGTGTGTCCGTCCTGTGTGTGTGTGTCCGTCCTGTGTGTGTCCGTCCTGTGTGTGTCCGTCCTGTGTGTGTCCGTCCTGTGTGTGTGTGTGTGTGTGTCCGTCCTGTGTGTGTCCCGTGTGTGTGTGTGTGTGTCCGTCCTGTGTGTGTCCCGTGTGTGTGTGTGTGTCCCGTGTGTGTGTGTGTGTCCCGTGTGTGTGTGTGTCCTGTGTGTGTGTGTGCTGTGTGTGTGTGTGTCCTGTGTGTGTGTGTGTGTGTGTGTCCTGTGTGTGTCCTGTGTATGTCATGTGTGTGTGTGTGTGTGTGTGTCCTGTGAGTGTGTGTGTCCTGTGAGTGTGTGTGTCCTGTGAGTGTGTGTGTCCTGTGAGTGTGTGTGTGTCCTGTGAGTGTGTGTGTGTGTGTCCTGTGTGAGTCCTGTGTGTGCGTGTGTGTGTGTGTCCTTGTGTGTGTGTGTCCGTCCTGTGTGTGTGTGTGTCCCCTGTGTGTGTGTGTGTCCCCTGTGTGTGTCCGTCCTGTGTGTGTGTGTGTGTCCGTCTTGTGTGTGTCCTGTGTGTGTCTGTGTGTGTGTGTGTGTGTCCCGTGTGTGTCCCGTGTGTGTGTGTGTGTGTGTGTGTGTCCCGTGTGTGTCCCGTGTGTGTGTGTGTGTGTGTCCTGTGTGTGTGTGTGTCCTGTGTGTGTGTGTATGTGTGTCCTGTGTGTGTGTGTGTGTCCTGTGTGTGTGTGTGTGTCCTGTGTGTGTGTGTGTGTGTGTGTGTCCT
>NW_027675388.1:482500-490000 GCF_965601325.2 Salmo salar
AAGACAGACAGTGAGGTATCAGATTTAGATTGTATTGAGTATACAGTCCACACCATATCTATTTCGACAGTGAAGATAACATTTTAAATGTGGCTCTGTACTCCAACATTTTGGATTTCAGATCAAATGTTTCATATGAGGTGACAGTATATAA
This sequence comes from Salmo salar, assembly GCF_965601325.2. Lineage (NCBI taxonomy): Eukaryota > Metazoa > Chordata > Actinopteri > Salmoniformes > Salmonidae > Salmo > Salmo salar. Next base: position 482,655 of record NW_027675388.1, read on the forward strand.
TGTCACCTTTTATTTGAGGATATTTTAATACATTTCGGTTTCATCATTTAGAAAAATGAAAGCACTTTATGCATCTAGTCCCCCTATTTAAAGAAGTCATATGTTTTCATATGTTTTCTGACCAATTAACTTATAGTGTGTTAAATTAGTCAAAAGTTTAGTGTTTGGTCCCATATTCTTTGACTGCAATGACTACATCAAGCCTGTGACTGCCATGATTGAGAAAGATCACGAATAATAATGAGTGAGAGAGTTACAGAGGCTACAACAAAACATGCTAACCTCTCACCATTACCAATAACAGAGGATACAACAAAACATGCTAACCTCTCACCATTACCAATAACAGAGGCTACAACAAAACATGCTAACCTCTCACCATTACCAATAACAGAGGCTACAACAAAACATGCTAATCTCTCACCATTACCAATAACAGAGGCTACAACAAAACATGCTAACCTCTCACCATTACCAATAACAGAGGCTACAACAAAACATGCTAACCTCTCACCATTAGCAATAACAGAGTCTACAACAAAACATGCTAACCTCTCACCATTACCAATAACAGAGGCTACAACAAAACATGCTAACCTCTCACCATTACCAATAACAGAGGCTACAACAAAACATGCTAACCTCTCACTATTACCAATAACAGAGGCTACAACAAAACATGCTAACCCCTCACCATTACCAATAACAGAGGCTACAACAAAACATGCTCACCTCTCACCATTACCAATAACAGAGGATACAACAAAACATGCTAACCTCTCACCATTACCAATAACAGAGGATACAACAAAACATGCTAACCTCTCACCATTAGCAATAACAGAGGCTACAACAAAACATGCTAACCTCTCACCATTACCAATAACAGAGGCTACAACAAAACATGCTAACCTCTCACCATTACCAATAACAGAGGCTACAACAAAACATGCTCACCTCTCACCATTACCAATAACAGAGGCTACAACAAAACATGCTAACCTCTCACCATTACCAATAACAGAGGATACAACAAAACATGCTAACCTCTCACCATTACCAATAACAGAGGATACAACAAAACATGCTAACCTCTCTCCATTACCAATAACAGAGGATACAACAAAACATGCTAACCTCTCACCATTACCAATAACAAAGGCTACAACAAAACATGCTAACCTCTCACCATTACCAATAACAGAGGCTACAACAAAACATGCTAACCTCTCACCATTACCAATAACAAAGGCTACAACAGAACATGCTAACCTCCCACCATTACCAATAACAGAGACTACAACAAAACATGCTAACCTCTCATCATTACCAATTTATTTATTTATTTCACCTTTATTTAACCAGGTAGGCAAGTTGAGAACAAGTTCTCATTTACAATTACGACCTGGCCAAGATAAAGCAAAGCAGTTCGACACATATAACAACACAGAGTGACACATGGAGTTAAACAAATGTAACCCTCTCACCAGGCTTGAATATGACTCTCACAACATTAACATATGTAGAGTATCTCAGCAGCATGGGATGTTAGGTGAGAAGGACATCTCCAATAAGAATTCCTATTGTAAACTATCTAGGGTTATGACAATAGGGTATTAACTTCAGATGAAATGATTATAGGTTTCTGTTATTGAATCAGGATAAACCATCCCATGCATTAAATTAAAACAATTAATGACTCCACCAAGGCAACATACATAATGTTCCATATGTGTATTAAAACATTTTCAAACACAAATACATGTTCAGACACAACATCAAAAGAAAAAAAAAATAATAATAAACCCCAATGAGTCGTGCACAACCCGTGTCCAAATTAAGCACCTCACATTGTGGTTACTCACGACTTGGTAGATATTCCCTCAGCGAAGTATGGCAGTTCCATGCAGGTTTCCTCACCAAGTCCAAGGCAGCACAGCGACCCATGCAGACAGTACTCCTTAGTAACCGATATCCCCATGGCAACACGAACTCGTTAAACTTCCCAAGCAATTATCTCCCGGTGTCACACGATGCTAGGCTAACCTCTAGCTGGCTAATACCTCCACGACGAGTCGGTAGATTCAGTCTTTACAAAAGTTTTAACGAAATTATAACAACTCTTTTATTAAATAAAACATGTATTTCCCTTCATGTCTTAGTAGCTATGGGTTTTGTTGTAGTTCTGTCATCTTCTTTTATAATTTTTCTTCACCAACCGTCCTGAGGTAAAACGTCCATCCTTTCATCAACGTCTTTTTCCCTCCCGTTAACCAGGTCAACTCCCATTGGCCACAACTTAACAAGCGACCTTATTGGTCAAAACTTAAACTTCAAAGTAAAACAAACTATTCACTTATACATTTAAATAAATATTTCTTCAAAAAGCATAATGCATTAACAACATTACAGTTTAGGAGCAATTCAATCATCTTTTAAATATAATACCAATTAATTATAACAAATGAACTCAATACTTGGTTCAAACAAGAGTATTACACAAACATACAGTCAATAATACAGTAGAAAAATAAGTCTATATACAATGTGAGCAAATGAAGTGAAATAAGGGAGGTAAAGGCAAAAAAAGGCCATGGTGGCAAAGTAAATACAATATAGCAAGTAAAACACTGGAATGGTAGATATGCAGTGTAAGAAAGTGCAAAGTAGAAATAATGGGGTGCAAAGGAGCTAAATAAATAATTACAGTAGGGGAAGAGGTAGTTGGGCTAAATTATAGATGGGCTATGTACAGGGGCAGTAATCAATGAGCTGCTCTGACAGCTGGTGCTTAAAGCTAGTGAGGGAGATAAGTGTTTCCAGTTTTAGAGATTTTTGTAGTTCGTTCCAGTCATTGGCAGCAGAGAACTGGAAGAAGAGGCGGCCGAAGGAGGAATTGGCTTTGGGGGTGACCAGGGAGATATACCTGCTGGAGTGCGTGCTACAGGTGGGTGCTGCTACGGTGACCAGTGAGCGGAGATAAGGGGGGACTTTACCTAGCAGGGTCTTGTAGATGACCTGGAGCCAGTGGGTTTAGCGACGAGTATGAAGCGAGGGCCAACCAACGAGAGCGTACAGGTCGCAGTGGTGGGTAGTATATGGGGCTTTGGTGACAAAACGGATGGCACTGTGATAGACTGCATCCAATTTATTGAGTAGGGTATTGGAGGCTATTTTGTAAATGACATCGCCGAAGTCGAGAATCGGTAGGATGGTCAGTTTTATAAGGGTATGTTTGACAGCATGAGTGAAGGATGCTATGTTGCGAAATAGGAAGCCAATTCTAGATTTAATTTTGGATTGGAGATGCTTATAGTGAGTCTGGAAGGAGAGTTTACAGTCTAACCAGACACCCAGGTATTTGTAGTTGTCCACATATTCTAAGTCAGAACCGTCCAGAGTAGTGATGCTGGACAGGCGGGCAGGTGCGGACAGCTATCGGTTGAAGAGCATTTAGTTTTACTTGCATTTAAGAGCAGTTGGAGGCCACGGAAGGAGAGTTGTATGGCATTGAAGCTCGTCTGGAGGTTAGTTAACACAGTGTCCAAAGAAGGGCCAGAAGTATACAGAATAATACCAATAACAGAGGGGGTCTGATCTTTGTGCCTCTGTAAATTTCTCATTCATCATCATTAACGATTCATTCATGATTATTCATAATCATGGTAGCATCTACATGAATGTAGAAGTGTTCAGAAACATCTTCTATTCTTACTGACAATACAAGTGAAGTGATTCCAAAATGACAGGACATTATTCACCATTCAGTTTCTATTAGGAAAAACATAATTCAAAACACAACCAAGTCAAACTGCAAATGCATTCAACAAGTTTGTAGAATCACAAGCTTGATGTTATCACTGCAGGCATGGAACATGGGACTAAATACTAAACTTATGACAACTTTAATACAACATAAGTGAATTTGTCCGAATATGTAAAACTTTTTCAAATGGGAGAACTAAATACATAAAGTGCTTTCCTTTCTTAACAGTAACACAGCTATGTATGAAAATACCTTCAAATAAAAGGTGACATTCTGTACTGTCTCCTAATATGAAACATTCGATCTCAAATCCAAAATGCTGGAGCATAGCACCACATTTAAAACTGTAGGCTTCACTGTCCAAACACATATGGTGTGGACTATGTGTGTCTGGTAAACACATGTGGATCTGGTGAACAGTAATCATTTGTTGACCAACTACAGGAATACTGACCTCAGAGTCTCCAGTTTACAGTGTGGATCCTCCAGTCCAGCAGAGAGCAGCTTCACTCCTGAATCCTTCAGGTCATTGTTACTCAGGTCCAGCTCTCTCAGGTGTGAGGGGTTTGACTTCAGAGCTGAGACCAGAGAAGCACAGCCTTCCTCTGTGACTCCACAGCCTGACAGTCTGCAACGAGATCATCATGACTTCACAAACACACTGTTAATTTAACACCAGTAGAGTAGAAGGACAATGGCAGATGCATTTGGTTCATATTCCCAAACAACATATAGATTCATCTTCCATCAATGCATTTATTCAATATGTTTTTCAATATACATATTATAATACATATTTTTCTCTAAACATAATATTTCTTCCTGATGAATACTTCTTATATGTCATTTTATTTACTCACAGAGCAGCTCTGGAGGCTTTGACCACTGGCAGCAGCCTCAGAAGACCTTTCTCTGATTTGGAGTATTTCTTCAGGTCAAACACATCCAGCTCCTTTTCTGAAGTCAGCAACACAAAGACCAGAGCTGACCACTGTGCAGGTGACAGGTTGGGTTCTGAGAGACTTCCTGAGCTCAGGTAGCTTTGGATCTCCTCCACTAGAGAATGGTCATTCAGTTCATTCAGACAGTGGAACAGATTGATGCTCCTCTCTGGAGAGGGATTCTCCCTGATCTTCTCCTTGATGTACTTGACTGTTTCTTCATGGCTCTGTGAGCTGCTTCTTGTCTTTGTCAGTAGACCTCGTAAGTGCTTCTGATTGGACTCCAGTGAGAGGCCCAGAAGGAAGCGGAGGAAAAGGTCCAGGTTTCCCATCTCACTTTGTAAGGCTTTATCCACAGCACTCTTGTAGACAGTAACTTCAGACTTGTCTCTGTACAGCAGAGAAAATATACTGGACTTTGTTTGCTGTTTGTCCATGAGATTCTCATTGTTGTTGATGAATGAGAGGAACACATACACAGCAGCCAGAAACTCCTGAATGCTCAGATGCACGAAGCAGTACACCTTGTCTTGGTACAGAACACATTCCTCTTTAAAGAGCTGTGTGCACAATCCTGAGTACACAGAGGCTTCATTGACATCAATGCCAGCCTCTTTCAGGTCTTCTTCATAGAAAATCAGATTGCCCTTCACTAGCTGTTGAAAAGCCAGTTTTCCCAGTGACAGAATGCTCTCTTTATTCCAGTGTGGACCTGTCTCTTCTTTCCCAAGATACTTTTCATTCTTCTGTTTGGTATGAAACACCACAAGGTGTGTGTACATCTCAGTCAGAGTCTTGGGCATCTCTTCTCTCTTATGTTTCAGCATGTGTTCGAGGACTGTTGCAGAAATCCAACAGAAGACTGGAATGTGGCACATGATGTGGAGGCTCCTTGATGTCTTTATGTGTGAGATGATTCTGCTGGCCAGCTCCTCATCACTGAATCTCTTTCTGAAGTACTCCTCCTTCTGTGGGTCATTGAACCCTCGTACCTCTGTCACCTGGTCAACACACCCTGAAGGGATCTTATTGGCTGCTGCAGGTCGGGTAGTTATCCAGATGAGAGCAGAGGGAAGCAGATTTCCCTTGATGAGATTTGTCAGCAGAACATCCACTGAGGTTGACTCTGTGACGTCCCAACAGATCTTGTTCTTCTGGAAGTCTAGGGGCAGTCGGCACTCATCCAGACCATCAAAGATGAACACAACTTTGTACTTGTCGTAGTTGGAGATTCTTGATTGTTTGGTTTCCATTGAGAAGTGATTGACAAGTTCAATCAAAGTGTGTTTGTCCCCTTTCATCAAATTCAGCTCCCGAAAAGGGAATGAAAACACAAATTGAACATCCTGATTGGCTTTTCCTTCAGCCCAGTCCAGAATGAACTTCTGGACAGAGACTGTTTTTCCAATGCCAGCGACTCCCTTTGTCAGCACAGTTCTGATAAGTTTGTCTTGTCCAGTTAAGGGTTTGAAGATGTCGTTACATTTGACTGCAGTCTCTGGTCTTGCTTGTTTCCTGGTTGTTGTCTCAATCTGTCTCAGCTCATGTTCATTATTGACCTCTCCTGTTCCACCCTCTGTGATGTAGAGCTCTGTGTAGATCTTATTGAGAAGTGTTGGGTTTCCTTGTTTAGCGATCCCCTCAAATACACATTGAAACTTCTTCTTTAGATTAGATTTGAGTTCACGTTGGCAAATCACAGCAAGCTCATCTGAATGAAGAAATAGCACAGAGGATATTAATATTACGTCTGTTTTAATGCCTACAGTATTGTAGGACTGTTATAACATTTTAAATTATAATCATTTATTCTCTTAACTGACTGTTTAAATGTTTTCATAATGCATTACAGACTGGTGTGACTGATAATGTAATTATTGGTATTATTGATGGTATTATTAATGTTGTCTCTCTGTCTCTGTCTCTCTCTCTAAATTAATCAACACAACACATCCCTTCTGCTACTTGATGAGGTCACTAGGTGTTGTGTTAAGGCTGCTACAATATCATTGAGTTACTCAGCTACTTTAGCTGTACTTTAGCTACAGCTTTTAAATGTTATAAAACAGCATTCAACATGAGGCAGACAGATCTTACATTTCTCCAGTGTGTCAGCAAGCTCCTTCTGGTTCATTTTCCTCAGGACGTGCAGTGTGATCTTCAGAGCCCCCTCTCTGGCACTGCTCTCCTGCTTCTCATCTTCAGCATCCACCACTTCCTCATCCTGCTTCTGACTCTCAAAGCCTTCTGGGAGTTCTGGACTAAGAATCCTCTTGAACATCTTCAGCTCGTTCTTCACAAATGTCATCATTTTCTCTTCAAGCAACTAAAATAAATCAAGTAAATAAGTTAAGCAAGAGAAGAAATGCTTTCTCATTAACACAATAATGAATAATTGACAGATCAACTTTACTTGAGGTAAACAAAAACAAATGTTCATAACAGGACCACATACACTGAATATGGAGGCCAGGTCTGTTTGATGACTCTGGGAAGACTGACCACTGAGAATCTCTGACTCTGATCTCTCCTGTTGGTTTCTGTGGACAAAACATGAGATTACACACACACACACAAACACACACACACACACACACACACACACACACACACACACACACACACACACACACACACAC